>NC_088235.1:117736906-117966906 GCF_036934945.1 Oncorhynchus masou masou | reverse complement strand
TGGTAAGAACAGGAAATGGTTGCATTGTCGGAGAAAAGTGTACAGTACATTATGTAGCATGACACCAAGGCGTTGCGTAGCATGACACCAAGGCGTTGAGTAGCATGACACCAAGTCTTTGAGTAGCATGACACCAAGTCGTTGCGTAGCATGACACCAAGTCTTTGAGTAGCATGACACCAAGTCTTTGAGTAGCATGACACCAAGTCTTTGAGTAGCATGACACCAAGGCGTTGAGTAGCATGACACCAAGTCTTTGAGTAGCATGACACCAAGGCGTTGCGTAGCATGACACCAAGTCGTTGCGTAGCATGACACCAAGTCTTTGAGTAGCATGACACCAAGTCGTTGCGTAGCATGACACCAAGTCGTTGCGTAGCATGACACCAAGTCGTTGCGTAGCATGACACCAAGTCGTTGCGTAGCATGACACCAAGTCTTTGAGTAGCATGACACCAAGTCTTTGAGTAGCATGACACCAAGGCGTTGCGTAGCATGACACCAAGTCTTTGAGTAGCATGACACCAAGTCTTTGAGTAGCATGACACCAAGTCTTTGAGTAGCATGACACCAAGGCGTTGAGTAGCATGACACCAAGGCGTTGCGTAGCATGACACCAAGTCGTTGCGTAGCATGACACCAAGTCGTTGCGTAGCATGACACCAAGTCTTTGAGTAGCATGACACCAAGGCGTTGAGTAGCATGACACCAAGGCGTTGAGTAGCATGACACCAAGGCGTTGAGTAGCATGACACCAAGGCGTTGCGTAGCATGACACCAAGTCGTTGCGTAGCATGACACCAAGTCTTTGAGTAGCATGACACCAAGGCGTTGGGTAGCATGACACCAAGTCGTTGCGTAGCATGACACCAAGTCTTTGAGTAGCATGACACCAAGTCTTTGAGTAGCATGACACCAAGTCGTTGCGTAGCATGACACCAAGTCGTTGCGTAGCATGACACCAAGTCGTTGCGTAGCATGACACGATGTGGCTGTTGAGTTATCTGACATAAGACAATGTTGTTCTCCTCACCATTCCATCTCGCTCCTCCAGTTGTCCATGACAGACAGTGGGCTGAGGACCAGGAACGGCCCGTCCTGCCGCAGGGCCCCTCTCATATACAATAGCAGAGAGATGGTCTGAGTGAAGGGCAAAATAGACAAGACAACAGGACAACATCAAAACAATCCATATTATTGCCTTGGAATATAGTAAAGAAAATACACCTCAACCTTTATTCCGGTATTAAAAGGTACTAGTATCTATACGGATGTCCACCAGAACTAATATGTATGTATCCCAAATGGCAACCTATTCCCTATATAGTGCACTACTTTTGGACAGAACCCTAGCTCTAGGCTGCCATTTGGGGAAAAAACAACCTCTCACCTGGCAGGTCTTGCCCAGGCCCATCTCATCTCCTAAGATACATCCCTGCTGGTTGGCCAGGCACTGGGTGAGCCACTGCACTCCGTCCAGCTGATAGGCTCGCAACCGAATCCCTGAAGGAAGCAACAACATTGATTGGCTGGACGCCAGTCTGAGTCTAGTCTCAGGGGGAAAAAAACACTATTGGGAGAGATAAGTCCAAGTAGCTAGCAAGACACTTCAAGACCTCATATTCATCTGGCACAATCCTGAAGAGTTCTGTAACAGTTTTACGTTAAGTAGTGACGCCAAGGACAGTGTTGGGGATGTACTGGCAGTGTTGGGGATGTACTGGCAGTGTTGGGGATGTACTGGCAGTGTTGGGGATGTAGGGATGTACTGGCAGTGTTGGGGATGTACTGGCAGTGTTGGGGATGTACTGGCAGTGTTGGGGATGTACTGGCAGTGTTGGGGATGTACTGGCAGTGTTGGGGATGTACTGGCAGTGTTGGGGATTCTGAAAATATAGTTTAACAAATTATCAGTTACTTCACACTAGAAGTGAAGGGACACTAAATCTACCCTTTAACAAATATAGTTTACTGAACTAAAGTTAATTTAAATAAGAAACGTCATAGAATACAAATGGCAATGCAGAGCGCTCTAGACTCAGTTCAGCGCTCTAGACTCAGTTCATCGCTCTAGACTCAGTTCAGCGCTCTAGACTCAGTTCAGCGCTCTAGACTCAGTTCAGCGCTCTAGACTCAGTTCAGCGCTCTAGACTCAGTTCAGCGCTCTAGACTCAGTTCAGCGCTCTAGACTCAGTTAACAGAATCTGTAGTTTATCCTATTAGTTAGGCATGGTCTGATTTCAAAAAAGAAATGAAATGATTGCATTTTCTGACATATTTGTTGTTTTTGCAGAAAATGTAGTGTAGTTCCAGTAGTTAGCTACACTGCTACAAGGCACACAAAAAAGTAGCCTATTAATCTAACAACTGAAAACACTACCAAAGATGTGATTTCTTACTCTAGCGAATGATGGCAAGGCACTACAGAGGCTAGTGCATACGGCCCAGTACATCACTGGACCAAGCTACCTGTCATCCAGGAACTCTATACCAGGCGGTGTCAGAAGAAGGCCCTAAAAATGGTCTAAGACTCCAGCCACCCCAGTCATGCATTAAATATTCACTCTGCTACCGCATGGCAAGCGGTACCGGAGCGCCAAGTCTAGGTCCAAGAGGCTTCTAAACAGCTTCTACCCCCAAGCCACAAGACTCCTGGACATCTAGTCAGATGGCTACCAAGACTATTTGCATTGCCCCCCCCCGCTGCTTTTCTCTGTTATTATCAATGCGTAAGTCACTTTATTAACTCTACCTACATGTACATAGTGGTCGGACCTTGCATCCACGACAGTGCGTGGGCTTGGCCGGTGAGAGCGTTCCTGTAAGACGTAGAGCCGCAAGCTAGCGCGAGGACGCGCTCCTTGAAAGGAGGGAGAAGTGTAACGAGCCTGGGTTTATAAGCACGGAAATCGACTCTGCCGCTGGAGCATGCTTTTGCCGCACAGTCGATAGCGCGCCGCACCTCGGCGCTCCCTGCTGTTTCATTACGATATTAACTCAATTACCTCGACACCCCCTGTATATAGCCTCGCTATTGTTATTTACTGCTGCTCTTTAATTATTTCTTATCTCTTACTTTTTTAAATGCATTTTATTCAAACTACATTGTTGGTTAAAGGCTTGTAATTAAGCATTGTATTCGGCGCATGTGACAAACACAATTTGATTTGAGTTCAACTAATACCACCAAGCTACCGCAAATGTCGCTTAAATACTAGTGGAACACTGCTTACTAACACGTTAGGTAGCAAGCCACTACAGATCCAGTCCTGAGTGTTGGGCATGGCTCTGTTGAGTTGGCGGTACATGCCTGAATCAGTCTCTGTCTGTCGTAGGCTAACCATTAACTTACATTAACTTTGCCCCCACTCCCCACCACAAACCTTGCAAACCCCACTTCTGCAAATCTTTTTCAGTCAGACTGCTCTTGGTTTCTTCCGGTACGCTTGTTTTTATTTTCTGATGAAAGCTGGCCATATTTCCAAAAGCTGAGGAAAGTTTCAGAGAAACAACAAGGAAGGAAGTTTAACGTCAAACAAACATTGTTTACTTCCTGATCAGATGACCTGAAACAGAGGAGACGCGGCTTCTTCTTCTCCTCCTTTGATTAGGTTTAACGGCGGTTGGCCTCCAATAAACGTTGCATTACCGCCACCAACTAGACTGGAGTATAACTCCTGTATACTTTGCTTGAAAAAAGGAAAATAAATTTAGAAATTCCCGACATCCAGTGCTTAATTTGAGCCCGATCCTGCCGTAATAGGATCCTGTTTCATTCAGGAACCTATTTGTGAGGATCGGGTACCTTTCTTGGCATGACATTTTTTTCAATGTTTGCATTGTACAAATGCGAATAAAAGCGGTCAGAGTTAATTCGAGTGCCCCCCAAAAAACATAGCCTAATGTGAAAATGTAGATTGTCAGCCCACATCTGATTTTCTAAGAATTTATCCGGGCTGGGCCTAGCCCGGGTTTATTGTAACCTAGAGACCAACTCATGGCAGTTGCTGTGGTGTGAGAGAGAGAAGCTTGCCTGTATCTCGTACGGAACCAGAATGAGATTCCTTTTCTATGATCTCTTTTCCTCTCTCTGCTCTGATAGACATGAGTCTGCAACTACCATCTCTCCAGTGTTGCACTTCATCATTTATTTCCTGATAGAATCATAGCCTTGAGAAGGGTCCTTCATCATTTATTTCCTGATCGAATGTGTGCTGTTGTCACGATCGATCGTTATAAGTGGACCAAGTCGCAGCGTGATTTGGGTTCATCATAATTTATTTAAATCTGATTGAGAGGTTCCAGACTGTGGAGGCCGGTACAGGTGGCACCGGGCTGATGACAAGCACCTCAGGGCGAGTGCGGGGAGGAAGCACAGGATGTACTGGACTGTGGAGGCACACTGGAGACACAGTACGTATGGCCGGCGCAGGATATACTTGGCCGTGGATGCGCACTGGAGGTCTGGAGCGTAGCGCTGGCATAAAGCGTCCTGGCTGGATGCTCACTTTAGCCCAGCAAGTGTGGGGCGCTGGCACAGGATGCAGTGGACTGTGAAGGAGCACTGGCGACACATCCTGGACCGAGGAGGTGTAGTGGAGACCAGGAGCGCTGAGCCGGCACAACTCTTCCTGGCTGGATTCTCACTTTCGCACGGCAAGTGCGAGGAGCTGGCACAGAACGCACCAGGCTGTGGATGCGCACTGGAGACACATTGCGTATCTCAGCAAAACATGGTGCCTGACTGGTCCCACGCTCCTCACGGTGACTGTTTTGCTCCTGACACCAAATCATCTACTCTACCTCATCACTCCCCTCAACTATCTTACAATACTCCTCGCTCAGTCTATCCCAATATCCCTCTTCGCTCTCAGACTCGACCCTCGGCTTCGCCGACCAACCCATGTGCCTCCCCCCATTTTTTTTTAGGCTGCCTCTCCGGCTTCCGTCGTGGTCGTGAACTTCGGAGTCGCCGTTGATCCTCCTTCGCTGCCTCTGCCTGCTTCCATGGCAGGATCTTATCTCCTGCCATAATTTCTTCCCACGTCCATGATGTCCTTTTTCTCCCGGGCCCAGGATGTCCACTCCTCCTGAAAACGCTGCTTGGTCCGTTTGTGGTGGGATCTTCTGTCACGATCGTTATAAGGACTGGACCAAGGCGCAGCGTGGTTTGGGTTCATCATAATTTATTTAAATGGGAACCAGCAACAAAACAATAAAGAGAAACACACAAACGTACTGCCTAGTAGGGCTCAAAAGCAACAATACAAATCCCACAATCCCACAAACAACAGGTGGGAAAAGGCTGCCTAAATAGGATGCCCAATCAGAGACAACGATAGACAGCTGCCTCTGATTGGGAACCATACCAGGCCAACATAGAAATACAAAAACTAGAATACACATAGAAATAATAAACTAGAACACCCCCCAGTCACGCCCTGACATACTCCACCATAGAAAATAAAGGCTTTCTATGGTCAGGACGTAACAGCCTTGTGTTGTGTTGCAGCAACACTGATGAACTTAACTACATTTGGCCAAAGGTATAGAGTTACTGATGTCTGTTCATATAGAGTTTATCTATAGAGAGTTATATAGATATACAGTTTATATAGATATAGAGTTATATAGATATAGAGTTATATAGAGATAGTTTATATATAGAGAGTTTATATAGAGAGATTTTATATAGAGAGTTTATATATATATATATATATATAGAGTCTTTATGTAAAGAGTTTATATATAGAGAGTTTATATATAGAGTTTATATATAGAGTGTTTATATATAGAGAGTTTATATATAGAGTGTTTATATATAGAGAGTTTACATATGGAGAGTCTATTTATAGAGAGTTTATATATAGAGAGAGTTTATATATATAGAGTCCATATATAGAGAGTTTATATATAGAGAGAGTTTATATATATAGAGTCTATATATAGAGAGAGTTTATATATAGAGATAGTTTATATATAGAGAGAGTTTATATAGAGAGAATTTACACAGTATATAGAGAGAGTTACAGTGCCTTGCGAAAGTTTTCGGCCCACTTGAACTTTACGACCTTTTGCCACATTTCAGGCTTCAAACAAGCTTGGGAAATCTTTTTGTATCCAAATCAGGCTTTAAACTTCTTCACAACAGTGTCTCGGACCTGCCTGGTGTGTTCCTTGTTCTTCATGATCCTCTCTGCGCTTTTAACGGACCTCTGAGACTATCACAGTGCAGGTGCATTTATACGGAGACTTGATTACACACAGGTGGATTGTATTTATCATTAGTCATTTAGGTCAACATTGGATCATTCAGAGATCCTCACTGAACTTCTGGAGAGAGTTTGCTGCACTGAAAGTAAAGGGGCTGAATAATTTTGCATGCAAATTTTTCAGTTTTTGATTTGTTAAAAAAGTTTGAAATATCCAATAAATGTCGTTCCACTTCATGATTGTGTCCCACTTGTTGTTGATTCTTCACAAAAAAATACAGTTTTATATCTTTATGTTTGAAGCCTGAAATGTGGTAAAAGGTCGCAAAGTTCAAGGGGGCCGAATACTTTCGCAAGGCACTGTATATAGAGTTTATATATAGAGAGTTTGTATATATAGTCTTCACCTTCGGGCTCATTTGAGACCGGCCACATGGACAGCTGATGAAACTGTGGATTTGCACAACCAAAGAATTTCTGCACAAACTGTCAGAAACCGTCTCAGGGAAGCTCATTTGCATGCTCTTCGTCCTCACCAGGGTCTTGACATGACTGCAGTTCAGAGTCGCAACCGACTTCAGTGAGCAAATGCTCACCTTCAATGGCCACTGGCACGCTAGAGTAGAGTGCTCTTCATGGATGAATCCCGGTTTCAACTGTACCAGGCAGATAGCAGACACCGTGTGCAGTTTGCTGATGTCAACGTTGTGAACAGAGTACCCCATGGTGGCAGTGGGGTTATGATATGGGCAGGAATAAGCTACAGACCACGAACACAATTGCATTTTATCTATGCGCAGTGGTTCCCAAACTTTTTATAGTCCCGTACCCCTTCAAACATTCAACCTCTAGCTGTGTACCCCCTCTAGCACCAGGGTCATCTGTACCCCCTCTAGCACCAGGGTCAGCTGTGCCCCCTCTAGCCCCAGGGTCAGCTGTGCCCCCTCTAGCCCCAGGGTCAGCTGTGCCCCCTCTAGCCCCAGGGTCAGCTGTGCCCCCTCTAGCCCCAGGGTCAGCTGTGCCCCCTCTAGCCCCAGGGTCAGCTGTGCCCCCTCTAGCCCCAGGGTCAGCTGTGCCCCCTCTAGCACCAGGGTCAGCTGTGCCCCCTCTAGCACCAGGGTCAGCTGTGCCCCCTCTAGCACCAGGGTCAGCTGTGCCCCCTCTAGCACCAGGGTCAGCTGTGCCCCCTCTAGCACCAGGGTCAGCGCGCTCTCAAATGTTGTTTTTTGCCATCATTATAAGCCTGCCACACACACTATACAATACATTTATTAAACATGAGAATGAGTGTGAGTTTTTGTCACAACCAGGCTCCTGGGAAGTGACAAAGAGCTCTTATAGGACCAGGGCACAAATAATAACAATAACCAATCATTTTGCTCTTTATTTAGCCATCTTACATATAAAACCCTATATGTTCATCAAAAATTGTGAATAACTTGCCAGAGGTTAATGACAAGGTTGTGCTTGAAAGGATGCACATAACTCTGCAATGTTAGGTTTGTATTGGAGAGTCTCATTCTTAAATAACTTTCAACACACAGTCTATGTCTGTATTTAGTTTTCATGCAAGTGAGGGCCGAGAATCCACTTTCAAATACAGTTGAAGTCGGAAGTTTACATATACACTTAGGTTCGAGTCAATAAAACTAGTTTTTCAACCACTCCACAAATTTCTTGTTATTAACAAACTATAGTTTTGGCAAGTCGGATAAACATCTACTTTGTTTTCCAACAATTGTTTACAGATATTATTTCACTGTATCACAATTCCAGTGGGTCAGAAGTTTACATACACTAAGTTGACTGTGCCTTTAAACAGCTTAGCAAATTCCAGACAATGATGTAATGGCTTTAGAAGATTCTGATAGGCTAATTGACAGCCATTTGAGTCAATTGGAGGTGTGCCTATGAATGTATTTCAAGGCCTACCTTCAAACACAGTGCCTCTTTGCTTGATATCATGGGAAAATCAAAAGAAATCAGCCAAGACCTCCACAAGTAGACCTCCACAAGTATTTCAAGGCCTACCTTCAAACACAGTGCCTCTTTGCTTGATATCATGGGAAAATCAAAAGAAATCAGCCAAGACCTCCACAAGTAGACCTCCACAAGTCTGGTTCATCCTTGGGAGCAATTTACAAATGCCTGAAGGTACCACATTCATCTGTACAAACAATAGTACGCATGTATAAACACCATGGGACCACACAGCCGTCATACCACTCGTGAAGAAGACGTGTTCTGTCTCCTAGAGATGAACGTACTTTGGTGCGAAAAGTGCAAATCAATCCCAGAACAACAGCAAAGGATCTTGTTAAGATGCTGTGTCACGCCTATGCCCTTTTTTTCTATGTTTTGTGTTTTTATGTCTTGGCCTGGTATGGTTCTCAATCAGAGACAGCTGTCTATCGTTGTCTCTGATTGAGAACCATACTTAGGTACCCTTTTGTGGCAAGTTAACTTTGTCTTTGTTCAGGGCACATAGCCCAAAGCTTCACGGTTTGGTTTTGTTCTTTGTTTTGTCGGCGTCATTTTCAATAAAGAGATAATGTACCATTACCATGCTGCACCTTGGTCCAGTCCTTCAGACAGCCATGACATGCTGGAGGAAACAGGTACAAAAGTATCTATATCCACAGAAAAACAAGTCTTATATCGACATAACCTGAAAGGCCGCTCAGCAAGGAAGAAGCCACTGCTCCAAAACTGCCATAAAAAAGCCAGACTACGGTTTGCAACTGCACATGGGGACAAAGATCATACTTTTTGGAGAAATGTCCTCTGGTCTGATGAAACAAAAATACAACTGTTTGGCCATAATGACCATCATTAAGTTTGGAGGAAAAACGGGGAGCCTTGCAAGCCGAAGAACATCATCCCAACCGTGAAGCACGGGAGTGGCAGCATCATGTTGTGGGGGTGCTTTGCTACAGGAGGGACTGGTGCACTTCTCAAAATAGATGGTAACACGAGGAAGGAAAGTTATATGAATATATTGAAGCAACATCACAAGACATCAATCAGAAAGTTAAAGCTTGGTCGCAAATGGGTCTTCCAAATGGACAATGACCCCAAGCATACTTCCAAAGTTGTGGCAAAATGGCGAAAGGACAACAAAGTCAAGGTATTGGAGTGGCCATCACAACGCCCTGACCTCAATCCCATAGAAAATTTGTGGGCAGAACTGAAAAAGCGTGTGCGAGCAAGGAGTCCTACAAACCTGACTCAGTTACATCAGCTCTGTCATTGTGAATGTGGAAGGGGTGCGTAACTGGTGGCAGGGAAGTCAGACGCAGTAGAGCAGAACTAGGCAATAGCCGGAGCAGTTTAATTGCAAAACCAACGGCATAAAGAAGAACAAAACATGGGTACAAAAACCCATCGTGCACCAGGTAACATGTGCACAAGCACTTACAATAAACAATTCCACACAAAGATATGGGGTACAGAGGGTTAAATACACAAAAATGAATGAGGGAAATGAAAACCAGGTGTGTAGGAAAACAAGACAAAACAAATGTAAAATAAAAAGTGGATCGACGATGGCTAGAAGACCGGTGACACCGACCGCTGAACGCCGCCCGAACAAGGAGAGGGCCCGACTTCGGTGGAAGTCGTGACAGTATCCCCCCTTGACGCGCGGCTCCAGTAGTGTGCCTACACCGGCATCTGGGACAACCCGGAGGGCGAGGTGCAGGGCGATCCGGAAGGAGACGGTGGAACTACCGCATGCATTGAAGGGTCCAACAAGTCCTCCACCAGAACCCAGCATCTCTCCTCCAGAAATGTACCCCTCCCAGTTCACCAGGTACTGAAGGCCCCTCGCCCTATGCCTCGAATCTAATATGGATCAAACGGAGTACGCCGGGGCCCCCTCGATGTCCAGAAGGGGCGGAGGAACCTCCCTCACCTCAGACTCCACCACCGGCCTAAGGAGAGAGACATGGAATGAAGGGTTAATACAGTAATCGGGGGAGCTGTAACCTGTATCTCACCTCATTCAGTCTCCTCAGGACTTTAAGTGGCAAACAAACCGCGGACCCAGCTTCCGGCAGTGCAGGCGGAGGGGCAGCTTTTGGGTCGAGAGCCAGACCCGGTCCCCGGTGCGAATACCGGGAACTCACTGCGGTGAAGGTCTGCGCTGGCTTTCTGGCACAGCAAGATGCATTGAAGGTGAACATGAGCGGCATCCCATGTCTCCTCCACGCAACTGGCTGATACCCCAGTACACACTGGAAGGCGGAGAGGTTAGTGGAGGAGTGGCGGAGCGAGTTCTGGGCCATCTCTGCCCAGGGCACGAACGCCGCCCACTCCCCTGGCCGGTCCTGGCAATAAGACCTCAGAAACCTACCCACAACCTGGTTCACTCTCTCCACCTGCCCGTTACTCTCCGGGTGAACCTGAGGTAAGGCTGATCGAGAACCCCAGACGTTCCATGAACGCCCTCCAGACCCTCGAAGTGAACTGGGGACCCCGATCAGACACTATGTCCTCAGGCACCCCGTAGTGCCGGAAGACGTGTAAACAAGGCCTCCGCAGTCTGTAGGGCCGTAGGAAGCCCGGGCAAGGGAGGAGACGGCAGGACTTAGAAAAATGGTCCCCAGCAACCAGGATTGTGGTGTTACCCTGTGAGGGAGGAAGATCGGTAAGGAAATCCACCGACAGGTGCCACCACGGCAGTTGTGGAACGGGCAAGGGGTGTAGCTTACCTCTGGGCAGGTGCCTAGTAGCCTTACACTGGGTGCATACCGAGCAGGAGGAAACATAAACCCTCAAATCCATAGCCAAAGTGGTCCACCAGTACTTCCCACTCAGACAGCACACCGTCCGACTGTTGCCTGGATGACCAGAGGAGGGTGACGTGTGGGCCCAATAGATCAGCCTGGTCATGGACAGCAGACGGAATGTATAGACACCCAGCTGGACACTGGAGGGGAGTGGGAACTGTACGTAGCGCCTGCTCAATGTCCGCGTCCAGTTCCCACACAACTGGCGCCTTGTCCGGGTGGACGGTTGCCAGGTGGAGCCGTACAGCTGTACAGCCGGGACAATGCGTCTGCCTTAACGTTCTAGGAGCCTGGTCTGTAGGAAAGGGTAAACACAAAATGGGTGAAAAACATGGCCCACCTTGCCTGGCGAGGGTTCAGTCTCCTTGCCGCCCGCATGTTCTCCAGATTGCGGTGGTCAGTCCAGATGAGAAAAGGATGTCTAGCTCCCTCAAGCCAATGTCTCCATGCCCTCAAGGCCTTGACGACAGCCAACAACTCCCGGTCCCCCACGTCATAGTTTTGCGGTGGCGTTCCCGAGCACTGAGAAAGCACAGCTCCTATCCCAGCCTCGGACGCGTCCACCTCCACTATGAACGCCAAAGAGGATCCGGATGGGCCAGCACGGGTCCGAGGTAAACAAAGCCCTCAGGTGATTAAAAGCCCTGTCCGCCTCAGCTGTCCAGCTAGATGCAGTGTCTCTATTATAATTTGACAGACCAGCTAGATCTACCGTCTCTGTCTCTATTATATTATTACAGACCAGTTAGATCTACTGTATCTATTATAAAATGACAGACCAGCTAGATCTATTGTCTCCATTATAATATAACAGACCAGCTAGATATGCTGTCTCTACTATATTATGACAGACCAGCTAGATCTACTGTCTCTATTATAATATGACAGACCAGCTAGATCTATTGTCTCTATTACAATATGACAGACCAGCTAGTTCTACTGTCTCTATTGTATTATGACAGACCAGGAAGATCTAATTTCGCTATTATATTATGACAAACCAGCAAGATCTACTGTCTCTATTATATTATGACAGACCAGCTAGATCTACTGTCTCTATTATAATATGACAGACCAGCTAGACCTATTGTCTCTATTATATTATGACAGACCAGCTACATCTACTGTCTCTATTAGATTATGCCAGACCAGCTAGATCTACTGTCTCTATAATAACATGACAGACCAGCTAGATATGCTGTCTCTATAATAATATGACAGACCAGCTAGATATGCTGTCTCTACTATATTATGAAAGACTAGCTAGATCTACTGTCTCTATTAGATTATGCCAGACCAGCTAGATCTACTGTCTCTATAATAACATGACAGACCAGCTAGATCTACTGTCTATATTATAATATGACAGACCAGCGAGATATGCTGTCTCTATTATATTATGACAGACCAGCTAGATCTAATGTCGCTATTATATTATGACAGACCAGCAAGATCTACTGTCTCTATTATATTATGACAGACCAGCTAGATCTACTGTCTCTATTATAATATGACAGACCAGCTAGATTTACTGCCTCTATTATATTATGAAAGACCAGGAAGATCTAATGTCGCTATTATATTATGACAGACCACCTAGATCTACTGTCTCTATTATAATATGACAGACCAGCTAGATATGCTGTCTCTACTATATTATGAAAGACTAGCAAGATCCACTGTCTCTATTAGATTATGCCAGACCAGCTAGATCTACTGTCTCTATAATAACATGACAAACCAGCTAGATCTACTGCCTCTATTAGATTATGACAGACCAGCAAGATCTAGTGTCTATATTATAATATGACAGACCAGCGAGATCGACTGTCTCTATTATAATATGACAGACCAGCTAGATATGCTGTCTCTATTATATTATGACAGACCAGCTAGATTTACTGCCTCTATTATATTATGAAAGACCAGACAGATCTACTGTCTCTATTAAATCATGACAGACCAGCTAGATCTACTATCTCTATTGTATTATGACAGACCAGCTAGATCTACTGTCTCTGTAATAACATGACAGACCAGCTAGATCTACTGTCTCTATTATATTATGACAAACCAGCTACATCTACTGTCTCTATTAGATTATGCCAGACCAGCTAGATTTACTGTCTCTGTAATAATATGACAGACCAGCTAGATCTAGTGTCTCTTTTAGATTATGACAGACCAGCTAGATCGTGTCTATATTATAATATGACAGACCAGCTAGATCTACTGTCTCTATAATAATATGACAGACCAGCTAGATATGCTGTCTCTATTATAATATGACAGACCAGCTCAATCTACCGTCTCTGTATCTATTGAATTATGACAGACCAGCTACATCTATTGTCTCTATTATAATATGACAGACCAGCTAGATTTACTGCCTCTATTATATTATGAAAGACCAGCTATATCTGCTGTCTCTATTATATTATGACAGACCAGCTAGATCTATTGTCTCTACTATAATATGACAGACCAGCTCGATCTACTGTCTCTATTATAATATGACAGACCAGCTAGATCTGCTGTCTCAATATAGTAGAGACAGCAAATCTAGCTTGACTGTCATATTATTATAATGACAGACCAGCTAGATCTACTGTCTCTATAATAATATGACAGACCAGCTAGATATGCTGTCTCTATTATATTATGCCAGACCAGCTACATGTACTGTCTCTATTAGATTATGCCAGACCAGCTAGATCTACTGTCTCTATTATAATATGACAGAACAGCTAGATCTACTGTATCTATTATATTATGACAGACCAGCTTGATCTAATGTCTCTACTATATTATGAGTGACCAGCTAGATATAGTGTCTATATTATAATAAGACAGACCAGTTAGATCTACTGTCTCTATAATAATATGACAGATGAGCTAGATCTACTGTCTCTATTATAATTTGACAGACCAGCTAGATCTGCTGTCTCTATTGTATTATGACAGACCAGCTAGATCTGCTGTCTCAATATAGTAGAGACAGCAAATCTAGCTTGACTGTCATATTATTATAATGACAGACCAGCTAGATCTCCTGTATCTATTATAATTTGACAGACCAGCTAGATCTGCTGTCTCAATATAGTAGAGACAGCAAATCTAGCTTGACTGTCATATTATTATAATGACAGACCAGCTAGATCTCCTGTCTCTATTATATTATGAAAGACCAGCTAGTTCTACTGTCTCTATTATAATATGACAGACCAGCTAGATCTACTGTCTCTATTGTATTATGAAAGACCAGGAAGATCTAATGTCGCTATTATAGTATGACAGACCAGCAAGATCTACTGTCTCTATTATAATATGACAGACCAGCTAGATCTACTGTCTCTATTGTATTATGAAAGACCAGGAAGATCTAATGTCGCTATTATATTATGACAGACCAGCTTGATCTACTGTCTCTATTATAATATGACAGACCAGCGAGATCTATTGTCTCTATTATAATATGACAGACCAGCAAAATCTACTGTCTCTTTTATATTATGACAGACCAGCTAGATCTACTGTCTCTATAATAACATGACAGACCAGCTAGATCTACTGTCTCTATTAGATTATGACAGACCAGCTACATCTACTGTCTCTATTAGATTATGCCAGACCAGCTACATCTACTGTCTCTATAATAACATGACAGACCAGCTAGATCTACTGTATCTATTAGATTATGACAGACCAGCTACATCTACTGTCTCTATTATAATATGACAGACCAGCAAGATCTACCGTCTCTGTCTCTATTAGATTATGACAGACCAGCAAGATCTAATGTCTATATTATAATATGACAGACCAGCGAGATCGACTGTCTCTATAATAATATGACAGACCAGCTAGATATGCTGTCTCTATTATATTATGACAGACCAGCTACATCTACTGTCTCTATTAGATTATGCCAGACCAGCTAGTTCTACTGTCTCTATTGTATTATGACAGACCATCTAGATTTACTGCCTCTATTAGATTATGCCAGACCAGCTTGATCTACTGTCTCTATAATAAGATGACAGACCAGCTAGATCTACTGTCTCTTTTAGATTATGAAAGACCATTTAGATCTACTGTCTCTATAATAACATGACAGACCAGCCAGATCAACTGTATCTATAGTAATATGACAGACCAGCTAGATATGCTGTCTCTACTATATTATGAAAGACCAGCTAGATATAGTGTCTATATTATAATATGACAGACCAGCTAGATCTACTGTCTCTATAATAATATGACAGACCAGCTAGATATGCTGTCTCTATTATAATATGACAGACCAGCTCAATCTACCGTCTCTGTATCTATTGTATTATGACAGACCAGCTACATCTATTGTCTCTATTATATAATATGACAGACCAGCTAGATTTACTGCCTCTATTATATTATGAAAGACCAGCTATATCTGCTGTCTCTATTATCTTATGACAGACCAGCTAGATCTATTGTCTCTACTATAATATGACAGACCAGCTCGATCTACTGTCTCTATTATAATATGACAGACCAGCTAGATCTGCTGTCTCAATATAGTAGAGACAGAAAATCTAGCTTGACTGTCATATTATTATAATGACAGACCAGCTAGATCTACTGTCTCTATAATAATATGACAGACCAGCTAGATATGCTGTCTCTATTATATTATGCCAGACCAGCTACATGTACTGTCTCTATTAGATTATGCCAGACCAGCTAGATCTACTGTCTCTATTATAATATGACAGACCAGCTTGATCTAATGTCTCTACTATATTATGAGTGACCAGCTAGATATAGTGTCTATATTATAATAAGACAGACCAGTTAGATCTACTGTCTCTATAATAATATGACAGATGAGCTAGATCTACTGTCTCTATTATAATTTGACAGACCAGCTAGATCTGCTGTCTCTATTGTATTATGACAGACCAGCTAGATCTGCTGTCTCAATATATAGAGACAGCAAATCTAGCTTGACTGTCATATTATTATAATGACAGACCAGCTAGATCTCCTGTATCTATTATAATTTGACAGACCAGCTAGATCTGCTGTCTCAATATAGTAGAGACAGCAAATCTAGCTTGACTGTCATATTATTATAATGACAGACCAGCTAGATCTACTGTCTCTATTGTATTATGAAAGACCAGGAAGATCTAATGTCGCTATTATAGTATGACAGACCAGCAAGATCTACTGTCTCTATTATATTATGACAGACCAGCTTGATCTACTGTCTCTATTATAATATGACAGACCAGCGAGATCTATTGTCTCTATTATAATATGACAGACCAGCAAAATCTACTGTCTCTTTTATATTATGACAGACCAGCTAGATCTACTGTCTCTATAATAACATGACAGACCAGCTAGATCTACTGTATCTATTAGATTATGACAGACCAGCTACATCTACTGTCTCTATAATAACATGACAGACCAGCTAGATCTACTGTATCTATTAGATTATGACAGACCAGCTACATCTACTGTCTCTATTATAATATGACAGACCAGCTAGATCTACTGTCTCTATAATAATATGACAGACCTGCTAGATATGCTGTCTCTATTATATTATGACAGACCAGCTACATCTACTGTCTCGATTAGATTATGAAAGACCAGCTAGATCTACTGTCTCTATAATAACATGACAGACCAGCTAGATCTACTGTCTCTTTTAGATTATGAAAGACCAGCTAGATCTACTGTCTCTATAATAACATGACAGACCAGCCAGATCAACTGTATCTATAGTAATATGACAGACCAGCTAGATATGCTGTCTCTACTATATTATGAAAGACCAGCTAGATATAGTGTCTATATTATAATATGACAGACCAGCTAGATCTACTGTCTCTATAATAATATGACAGACCAGCTAGATATGCTGTCTCTATTATAATATGACAGACCAGCTCAATCTACCGTCTCTGTATCTATTGTATTATGACAGACCAGCTACATCTATTGTCTCTATTATATAATATGACAGACCAGCTAGATTTACTGCCTCTATTATATTATGAAAGACCAGCTATATCTGCTGTCTCTATTATATTATGACAGACCAGCTAGATCTGCTGTCTCAATATAGTAGAGACAGAAAATCTAGCTTGACTGTCATATTATTATAATGACAGACCAGCTAGATCTACTGTCTCTATAATAATATGACAGACCAGCTAGATATGCTGTCTCTATTATATTATGCCAGACCAGCTACATGTACTGTCTCTATTAGATTATGCCAGACCAGCTAGATCTACTGTCTCTATTATAATATGACAGAACAGCTAGATCTATTGTCTCTACTATATTATGAGTGACCAGCTAGATATAGTGTCTATATTATAATAAGACAGACCAGCTAGATCTGCTGTCTAAATATAAGAGACAGCAAATCTAGCTTGACTGTCATATTATTATAATGACAGACCAGCTAGATCTCCTGTCTCTATTATATTATGACAGACCAGCTACATCTACTGTCTCTATTATAATATGACAGACCAGCTAGATCTACTGTCTCTATTGTATTATGAAAGACCAGGAAGATCTAATGTCGCTATTATAGTATGACAGACCAGCAAGATCTACTGTCTCTATTATTTTATGACAGACCAGCTTGATCTACTGTCTCTATTATAATATGACAGACCAGCGAGATCTATTGTCTCTATTATAATATGACAGACCAGCAAAATCTACTGTCTCTTTTATATTATGGCAGACCAGCTAGATCTACTGTCTCTATTATAACATGACAGACCAGCTAGATCTACTGTCTCTATTAGATTATGACAGACCAGCTACATCTACTGTCTCTATTAGATTATGCCAGACCAGCTACATCTACTGTCTCTGTAATAACATGACAGACCAGCTAGATCTACTGTCTCTATTAGATTATGACAGACCAGCTACATCTACTGTCTCTATTAGATTATGCCATACCAGCTAGATCTACTGTCTCTATTATAATATGACAGACCAGCAAGATCTACTGTCTCTGTCTCTACTATATTATGAAAGACCAGCTAGTTCTACTGTCTCTATTATAATATGACAGACCAGCTAGATCTACTGTCTCTATAATAACATGACAGACCATCTAGATCTACTGTCTCTATAATAATATGACAGACCAGCTAGATATGCTGTCTCTACTATATTATGAAAGACTAGCTAGATCTACTGTCTCTATTAGATCATGCCAGACCAGCTAGATCTACTGTCTCTATAATAACATGACTGACCAGCTAGATCTACTGTCTCTATTAGATTATGACAGACCAGCAAGATCTAATGTCTATATTATAATATGACAGACCAGCTTGATCTACTGTCTCTATTATAATATGACAGACCAGCTAGATATGCTGTCTCTATTATAATATGACAGACCAGCTCAATCTACCGTCTCTGTATCTATTGTATTATGACAGACCAGCTACATCTATTGTCTCTATTATATAATATGACAGACCAGCTAGATTTACTGCCTCTATTATATTATGAAAGACCAGCTATATCTGCTGTCTCTATTATCTTATGACAGACCAGCTAGATCTATTGTCTCTACTATAATATGACAGACCAGCTCGATCTACTGTCTCTATTATAATATGACAGACCAGCTAGATCTGCTGTCTCTGTCATGTCTTGTTATGTCTGTTCCTGTCCTTTCTCTTCATTCTCTCTCTCTGCTGGTCTTTTTAGGTTACCTTCTCTGTCTCTCATTCCTCAGCTGTTCTACATCTGCCCTAACTAGCTCATTCTCTCTTTCCCCACCTGTTCTCTCTTCCCCCTCTGATTAGGTCTCTATTTCTTTCTCTGTTCCTGCTACTTTCAGTGTCTGATTCTTGTTTGTGTTTTTTGATGCCAGAAGCAAGCTGTCGTCTCGTTTGCTTCCACCTTGTCCTGTCCTGTCGGAGTCTGCATGCATGGCAGGTGCAACCTGCATTATACTACGTTCTTTTGTTCCATTGACTACGTTGGAAGAGGATTTATGCCATTCCTGTTTTTTATTAAAGAACTCTGTTTTCTGTTAAAACCGCGTTTGGGTCTTCACTCAAGTTCATAACAGTCTCAATATAGTAGAGACAGAAAATCTAGCTTGACTGTCATATTATTATAATGACAGACCAGCTAGATCTACTGTCTCTATAATAATATGACAGACCAGCTAGATATGCTGTCTCTATTATATTATGCCAGACCAGCTACATGTACTGTCTCTATTAGATTATGCCAGACCAGCTAGATCTACTGTCTCTATTATAATATGACAGACCAGCTTGATCTAATGTCTCTACTATATTATGAGTGACCAGCTAGATATAGTGTCTATATTACAATAAGACAGACCAGTTAGATCTACTGTCTCTATAATAATATGACAGATGAGCTAGATCTACTGTCTCTATTATAATTTGACAGACCAGCTAGATCTGCTGTCTCTATTGTATTATGACAGACCAGCTAGATCTGCTGTCTCAATATAGTAGAGACAGCAAATCTAGCTTGACTGTCATATTATTATAATGACAGACCAGCTAGATCTCCTGTATCTATTATAATTTGACAGACCAGCTAGATCTGCTGTCTCAATATAGTAGAGACAGCAAATCTAGCTTGACTGTCATATTATTATAATGACAGACCAGCTAGATCTACTGTCTCTATTGTATTATGAAAGACCAGGAAGATCTAATGTCGCTATTATAGTATGACAGACCAGCAAGATCTACTGTCTCTATTATATTATGACAGACCAGCTTGATCTACTGTCTCTATTATAATATGACAGACCAGCGAGATCTATTGTCTCTATTATAATATGACAGACCAGCAAAATCTACTGTCTCTTTTATATTATGACAGACCAGCTAGATCTACTGTCTCTATAATAACATGACAGACCAGCTAGATCTACTGTCTCTATTAGATTATGACAGACCAGCTACATCTACTGTCTCTATAATAACATGACAGACCAGCTAGATCTACTGTATCTATTAGATTATGACAGACCAGCTACATCTACTGTCTCTATTATAATATGACAGACCAGCTAGATCTACTGTCTCTATAATAATATGACAGACCTGCTAGATATGCTGTCTCTATTATATTATGACAGACCAGCTACATCTACTGTCTCGATTAGATTATGAAAGACCAGCTAGATCTACTGTCTCTATAATAACATGACAGACCAGCTAGATCTACTGTCTCTTTTAGATTATGAAAGACCAGCTAGATCTACTGTCTCTATAATAACATGACAGACCAGCCAGATCAACTGTATCTATAGTAATATGACAGACCAGCTAGATATGCTGTCTCTATTATATTATGAAAGACCAGCTAGATATAGTGTCTATATTATAATATGACAGACCAGCTAGATCTACTGTCTCTATAATAATATGACAGACCAGCTAGATATGCTGTCTCTATTATAATATGACAGACCAGCTCAATCTACCGTCTCTGTATCTATTGTATTATGACAGACCAGCTACATCTATTGTCTCTATTATATAATATGACAGACCAGCTAGATTTACTGCCTCTATTATATTATGAAAGACCAGCTATATCTGCTGTCTCTATTATATTATGACAGACCAGCTAGATCTGCTGTCTCAATATAGTAGAGACAGAAAATCTAGCTTGACTGTCATATTATTATAATGACAGACCAGCTAGATCTACTGTCTCTATAATAATATGACAGACCAGCTAGATATGCTGTCTCTATTATATTATGCCAGACCAGCTACATGTACTGTCTCTATTAGATTATGCCAGACCAGCTAGATCTACTGTCTCTATTATAATATGACAGAACAGCTAGATCTATTGTCTCTACTATATTATGAGTGACCAGCTAGATATAGTGTCTATATTATAATAAGACAGACCAGCTAGATCTGCTGTCTAAATATAAGAGACAGCAAATCTAGCTTGACTGTCATATTATTATAATGACAGACCAGCTAGATCTCCTGTCTCTATTATATTATGACAGACCAGCTACATCTACTGTCTCTATTATAATATGACAGACCAGCTAGATCTACTGTCTCTATTGTATTATGAAAGACCAGGAAGATCTAATGTCGCTATTATAGTATGACAGACCAGCAAGATCTACTGTCTCTATTATTTTATGACAGACCAGCTTGATCTACTGTCTCTATTATAATATGACAGACCAGCGAGATCTATTGTCTCTATTATAATATGACAGACCAGCAAAATCTACTGTCTCTTTTATATTATGGCAGACCAGCAAGATCTACTGTCTCTATTATAACATGACAGACCAGCTAGATCTACTGTCTCTATTAGATTATGACAGACCAGCTACATCTACTGTCTCTATTAGATTATGCCAGACCAGCTACATCTACTGTCTCTGTAATAACATGACAGACCAGCTAGATCTACTGTCTCTATTAGATTATGACAGACCAGCTACATCTACTGTCTCTATTAGATTATGCCATACCAGCTAGATCTACTGTCTCTATTATAATATGACAGACCAGCAAGATCTACTGTCTCTGTCTCTACTATATTATGAAAGACCAGCTAGTTCTACTGTCTCTATTATAATATGACAGACCAGCTAGATCTACTGTCTCTATAATAACATGACAGACCATCTAGATCTACTGTCTCTATAATAATATGACAGACCAGCTAGATATGCTGTCTCTACTATATTATGAAAGACTAGCTAGATCTACTGTCTCTATTAGATTATGCCAGACCAGCTAGATCTACTGTCTCTATAATAACATGACTGACCAGCTAGATCTACTGTCTCTATTAGATTATGACAGACCAGCAAGATCTAATGTCTATATTATAATATGACAGACCAGCTTGATCTACTGTCTCTATTATAATATGACAGACCAGCTAGATATGCTGTCTCTACTATATTATGAAAGACCAGCTAGATATAGTGTCTATATTATATTATGACAGACCAGCTTGATCTACTGTCTCTATTATAATATGACAGACCAGCGAGATCTATTGTCTCTATTATAATATGACAGACCAGCAAAATCTACTGTCTCTTTTATATTATGACAGACCAGCTAGATCTACTGTCTCTATAATAACATGACAGACCAGCTAGATCTACTGTCTCTATTAGATTATGACAGACCAGCTACATCTACTGTCTCTATAATAACATGACAGACCAGCTAGATCTACTGTATCTATTAGATTATGACAGACCAGCTACATCTACTGTCTCTATTATAATATGACAGACCAGCTAGATCTACTGTCTCTATAATAATATGACAGACCTGCTAGATATGCTGTCTCTATTATATTATGACAGACCAGCTACATCTACTGTCTCGATTAGATTATGAAAGACCAGCTAGATCTACTGTCTCTATAATAACATGACAGACCAGCTAGATCTACTGTCTCTTTTAGATTATGAAAGACCAGCTAGATCTACTGTCTCTATAATAACATGACAGACCAGCCAGATCAACTGTATCTATAGTAATATGACAGACCAGCTAGATATGCTGTCTCTACTATATTATGAAAGACCAGCTAGATATAGTGTCTATATTATAATATGACAGACCAGCTAGATCTACTGTCTCTATAATAATATGACAGACCAGCTAGATATGCTGTCTCTATTATAATATGACAGACCAGCTCAATCTACCGTCTCTGTATCTATTGTATTATGACAGACCAGCTACATCTATTGTCTCTATTATATAATATGACAGACCAGCTAGATTTACTGCCTCTATTATATTATGAAAGACCAGCTATATCTGCTGTCTCTATTATATTATGACAGACCAGCTAGATCTGCTGTCTCAATATAGTAGAGACAGAAAATCTAGCTTGACTGTCATATTATTATAATGACAGACCAGCTAGATCTACTGTCTCTATAATAATATGACAGACCAGCTAGATATGCTGTCTCTATTATATTATGCCAGACCAGCTACATGTACTGTCTCTATTAGATTATGCCAGACCAGCTAGATCTACTGTCTCTATTATAATATGACAGAACAGCTAGATCTATTGTCTCTACTATATTATGAGTGACCAGCTAGATATAGTGTCTATATTATAATAAGACAGACCAGCTAGATCTGCTGTCTAAATACAAGAGACAGCAAATCTAGCTTGACTGTCATATTATTATAATGACAGACCAGCTAGATCTCCTGTCTCTATTATATTATGACAGACCAGCTACATCTACTGTCTCTATTATAATATGACAGACCAGCTAGATCTACTGTCTCTATTGTATTATGAAAGACCAGGAAGATCTAATGTCGCTATTATAGTATGACAGACCAGCAAGATCTACTGTCTCTATTATTTTATGACAGACCAGCTTGATCTACTGTCTCTATTATAATATGACAGACCAGCGAGATCTATTGTCTCTATTATAATATGACAGACCAGCAAAATCTACTGTCTCTTTTATATTATGGCAGACCAGCTAGATCTACTGTCTCTATTATAACATGACAGACCAGCTAGATCTACTGTCTCTATTAGATTATGACAGACCAGCTACATCTACTGTCTCTATTAGATTATGCCAGACCAGCTACATCTACTGTCTCTGTAATAACATGACAGACCAGCTAGATCTACTGTCTCTATTAGATTATGACAGACCAGCTACATCTACTGTCTCTATTAGATTATGCCATACCAGCTAGATCTACTGTCTCTATTATAATATGACAGACCAGCAAGATCTACTGTCTCTGTCTCTACTATATTATGAAAGACCAGCTAGTTCTACTGTCTCTATTATAATATGACAGACCAGCTAGATCTACTGTCTCTATAATAACATGACAGACCATCTAGATCTACTGTCTCTATAATAATATGACAGACCAGCTAGATATGCTGTCTCTACTATATTATGAAAGACTAGCTAGATCTACTGTCTCTATTAGATTATGCCAGACCAGCTAGATCTACTGTCTCTATAATAACATGACTGACCAGCTAGATCTACTGTCTCTATTAGATTATGACAGACCAGCAAGATCTAATGTCTATATTATAATATGACAGACCAGCTTGATCTACTGTCTCTATTATAATATGACAGACCAGCTAGATATGCTGTCTCTACTATATTATGAAAGACCAGCTAGATATAGTGTCTATATTATAATATGACAGACCAGCTAGATCTACTGTCTCTATAATAATATGACAGACCAGCTAGATATGCTGTCTCTATTATAATATGACAGACCAGCTCAATCTACCGTCTCTGTATCTATTGTATTATGACAGACCAGCTACATCTATTGTCTCTATTATATAATATGACAGACCAGCTAGATTTACTGCCTCTATTAGATTATGCCATACCAGCTAGATCTACTGTCTCTATTATAATATGACAGACCAGCCAGATCTACTGTCTCTGTCTCTACTATATTATGAAAGACCAGCTAGTTCCACTGTCTCTATTATAATATGACAGACCAGCTAGATCTACTGTCTCTATAATAACATGACAGACCATCTAGATCTACTGTCTCTATAATAATATGACAGACCAGCTAGATATGCTGTCTCTACTATATTATGAAAGACTAGCTAGATCTACTGTCTCTATTAGATTATGCCAGACCAGCTAGATCTACTGTCTCTATAATAACATGACTGACCAGCTAGATCTACTGTCTCTATTAGATTATGACAGACCAGCAAGATCTAATGTCTATATTATAATATGACAGACCAGCTTGATCTACTGTCTCTATTATAATATGACAGACCAGCTAGATCTACTGTCTCTATAATAATATGACAGACCAGCTACATCTATTCTCTATTAGATTATGCCAGACCAGCTAGTTCTACTGTCTCTATTAAATTATGACAGACCAGCTACATCTACTGTCTCTATTAGATTATGCCAGACCATATAAATCTACTGTCTCTATAATAATATGACAGACCAGCTAGATATGCTGTCTCTACTATATTATGAAAGACTAGCTAGATCTACTGTCTCTATTAGATTATGCCAGACCAGCTAGATCTACTGTCTCTATAATAACATGACTGACCAGCTAGTTCTACTATCTCTATTGTATTATGACAGACCAGCTAGATCTACTGTCTCTGTAATAACATGACAGACCAGCTAGATCTACTGTCTCTATTATAATATGACAGACCAGCTCGATCTACTGTCTCTATTATAATATGACAGACCAGCTAGATCTACTGTCTATATAATAAGATGACAGACCAGCTAGATCTACTGTCTCTTTTAGATTATGAAAGACCAGCTAGATCTACTGTCTCTATAATAACATGACAGACCAGCCAGATCAACTGTATCTATAATAATATGACAGAACAGCTAGATCTATTGTCTCTATTAGATTATGCCAGACCAGCTAGATCTACTGTCTCTATTATAATATGACAGACCAGCTAGATCTACTGTCTCTATTATATTATGACAGACCAGCTAGATCTACTGTCTCTATTATAATATGACAGACCAGCTAGTTCTACTGTCTCTATTGTATTATGACAGACCAGCTAGATTTACTGCCTCTAATATATTATGAAAGACCAGCTAGATCTACTGTCTCTATTATAATATGACAGACCAGCTAGATCTACCGTCTCTGTCTGTATTATATTATTACAGACCAGGTAGATCTACTGTATCTATTATAATATGACAGACCAGCTAGTTCTACTGTCTCTATTAGATTATGCCATACCAGCGAGATCTACTGTCTCTATTATAATATGACAGACCAGCTAGATCTATTGTCTCTATTATAATATGACAGACCAGCTCGATCTACTGTATATATAATAATATGACAGACCAGCTAGATATGCTGTCTCTAATATATTTTGAAAGACCAGCTAGATCGACTGTCTCTATTATATTATGACAGACCAGCTACATCTACTGTCTCTATTAGATTATGCCAGACCAGCTAGATCTAATGTCGCTATTATATTATGACAGACCAGCAAGATCTACTGTCTCTATTAGATTATGCCAGACCAGCTAGTTCTACTGTCTCTATTGTATTATGACAGACCATCTAGATTTACTGCCTCTATTAGATTATGACAGACCAGCTTGATCTACTGTCTCTTTTATAATATGACAGACCAGCTAGATCTACTGTCTCTATTAAATTATGACAGACCAGCTAGATATGCTGTCTCTATTAAATTATGACAGACCAGCTACATCTACTGTCTCTATTAGATTATGCCAGGCCAGCTAAATCTACTGTCTCTATTATAATATGACAGACCAGCTAGTTCTACTATCTCTATTGTATTATGACAGACCAGCTAGATCTACTGTCTCTGTAATAACATGACAGACCAGCTAGATCTACTGTCTCTATTAGATTATGCCAGACCAGCTAGATCTAATGTCTCTATAATAAGATGACAGACCAGCTAGATCTACTGTCTCTTTTAGATTATGACAGACCAGCTAGATCTACTGTCTCTATAATAACATGACAGACCAGCCAGATCAACTGTATCTATAATAATATGACAGACCAGCTAGATATGCTGTCTCTACTATATTATGAAAGACTAGCTAGATCTACAGTCTCTATAATAAGATGACAGACAAGCTAGATCTAATGTTGCTATTATATTATGACAGACCAGCAAGATCTACTGTCTCTATTATATTATGACAGACCAGCTAGATTTACTGTATCTATAATAATATGTCAGACCAGCTAGATATGCTGTCTCTACTATATTATGAAAGACTAGCTAGATCTACTGTCTCTATAATAACATGACAGACCAGCTAGATCTACTGTCTCTATTATAATATGACAGACCAGCTAGATTTACTGTCTCTATTATATTATGAAAGACCAGCTAGATCTACTGTCTCTATTATAACGTGACAGACCAGCTCAATCTACTGTCACTGTCTCTATTGTATTATGACAGACCAGCTAGATCTATCTATTATAATATGAAAGACCAGCTAGATCTACTGTATCTATTATAATATGGCAGACCAGCTAGATATATTGTCTCTATTATAATATGACAGACCAGCTAGATCTACTGTCTCTATAATAATATGACAGACAAGCTAGATATGCTGTCTCTACTATATTATGAAAGACCAGCTAGATCTACTGTCTCTATTATAATATGACAGACCAGCTAGTTCTACTATCTCTATTATATTATGACAGACCAGCTAGATATGCTGTCTCTATTATAATATGACAGACCAGCTAGATTTACTGTCTCTATTATATTATGAAAGACCAGCTAGATCTACTGTCTCTATTATATTATGAAAGACCAGCTAGATCTACTATCTCTATTATATTATGACAGACCAGCTAGATATGCTGTCTCTATTATAATATGACAGACCAGCTAGATCTACTGTCGCTATTATATTATGACAGACCAGCAAGATCTATTGTCTCTATTAGATTATGCCAGACCAGCTAGTTCTACTGTCTCTATTAGATTATGCCATACCAGCTAGATCTACTGTCTCTATTATAATATGACAGACCAGCTAGTTCTACTGTCTCTATTGTATTATGACAGACCAGCTAGATCTACTGTCTCTATTATAATATGACAGACCAGCTCAATCTACCATCAATGTCTCTATTGTATTATGACAGACCAGCGAGATCTACTGTATCTATTATATTATGACAGACCAGCCACATCTACTGTCTCTATTATAATATGACAGACCAGCTAGTTCTACTGTCTCTATTGTATTATGACAGACCAGCTAGATCTACTGTCTCTATTATAATATGACAGACCAGCTCAATCTACCATCAATGTCGCTATTATATTATGACAGAGCAGCAAGATCTACTGTCTCTATTATATTATGACAGACCAGCTAGATCTATTGTCACAATTATAATATGACAGACCAGCTAGATCTACTGTATATATAATAATATGACAGACCAGCTAGATATGCTGTCTCTAATATATTTTGAAAGACCAGCTACATCGACTGTCTCTATTATATTATGACAGACCAGCTACATCTACTGTCTCTATTAGATTATGCCAGACCAGCTAGATCTACTGTTTCTATAATAACATGACAGACCAGCTAGATCTACTGTCTCTATTAGATTATGACAGACCAGCTAGATCTAGTGTCTATATTATAATATGACATACCAGCTAGATATGCTGTCTCTATTATATTTTGACAGACCAGCTAGATCTACTGTCTCTATTATAATATGACAGACCAGCTAGATCTACTGTCTCTATTGTATAATGACATACCAGCTAGATCCAGTGTCTCTATTATAACGTGACAGACCAGCTCAATCTACTGTCACTGTCTCTATTGTATTATGACAGACCAGCTAGATCTATCTATTATAATATGAAAGACCAGCTAGATCTACTGTATCTATTATAATATGGCAGACCAGCTAGATATATTGTCTCTATTATAATATGACAGACCAGCTAGTTCTACTCTCTCTATTATATTATGAAAGACCAGCTAGATCTACTGTCTCTATTATATTATGAAAGACCAGCTAGATCTACTGTCTCTATTATATTATGAAAGACCAGCTAGATCTACTGTCTCTATTATATTATGAAAGACCAGCTAGATCTACTATCTCTATTATATTATGACAGACCAGCTCGATCTACTGTATCTATTATATTATGACAGACCAGCTAGATCTACTATCTCTATTATATTATGAAAGACCAGCTAGATCTACTGTCTCTATTATATTATGAAAGACCAGCTAGATCTACTGTCTCTATTATATTATGAAAGACCAGCTAGATCTACTATCTCTATTATATTATGACAGACCAGCTAGACTTACTGTCTCTATAATATGACAGACCAGCAAGATCTATTGTCTCTATTAGATTATGCCAGACCAGCTAGTTCTACTGTCTCTATTAGATTATGCCATACCAGCTAGATCTACTGTCTCTATTATAATATGACAGACCAGCAAGATCTACCGTCTCTGTCTCTACTATACTATGATAGACCAGCTACATCTACTGTCTCTATTATAATATGACAGACCAGCGAGATCTACTGTCTCTATTATATTATGCCAGACCAGCTAGATCTACTGTCTCTATTATAATATGACAGACCAGCTAGATATACTCTCTCTATTGTATTATGACAGACCAGCTAGATTTACTGTCTCTATTATATTATGAAAGACCAGCTAGATCTACTGTCTCTATTATATTATGACAGACCAGCTACATCTACTGTCTCTATTAAATCATGACAGACCAGCTAGATCTACTATCTCTATTGTATTATGACAGACCAGCTAGATCTACTGTCTCTAATATAATATGACAGACAAGCTAGATCTATTGTCTCTATTATAATATGACAGACCGACTAGATATACTGTCTCTACTATATTATGAAAGACCAGCTAGATCTATTGTCTCTATTAGATTATGCCAGACCAGCTAGATCTATTGTCTCTATTAGATTATGCCAGACCAGCTAGATCTACTGTCTCTATTATAATATGACAGACCAGCTAGATCTACTGTCTCTATTGTATAATGACATACCAGCTAGATCCAGTGTCTCTATTATAACGTGACAGACCAGCTCAATCTACTGTCACTGTCTCTATTGTATTATGACAGACCAGCTAGATCTATCTATTATAATATGAAAGACCAGCTAGATCTACTGTATCTATTATAATATGGCAGACCAGCTAGATATATTGTCTCTATTATAATATGACAGACCAGCTAGTTCTACTCTCTCTATTATATTATGAAAGACCAGCTAGATCTACTGTCTCTATTATATTATGAAAGACCAGCTAGATCTACTGTCTCTATTATATTATGAAAGACCAGCTAGATCTACTGTCTCTATTATATTATGAAAGACCAGCTAGATCTACTATCTCTATTATATTATGACAGACCAGCTCGATCTACTGTATCTATTATATTATGACAGACCAGCTAGATCTACTATCTCTATTATATTATGAAAGACCAGCTAGATCTACTGTCTCTATTATATTATGAAAGACCAGCTAGATCTACTGTCTCTATTATATTATGAAAGACCAGCTAGATCTACTATCTCTATTATATTATGACAGACCAGCTAGACTTACTGTCTCTATAATATGACAGACCAGCAAGATCTATTGTCTCTATTAGATTATGCCAGACCAGCTAGTTCTACTGTCTCTATTAGATTATGCCATACCAGCTAGATCTACTGTCTCTATTATAATATGACAGACCAGCAAGATCTACCGTCTCTGTCTCTACTATACTATGATAGACCAGCTACATCTACTGTCTCTATTATAATATGACAGACCAGCGAGATCTACTGTCTCTATTATATTATGCCAGACCAGCTAGATCTACTGTCTCTATTATAATATGACAGACCAGCTAGATATACTCTCTCTATTGTATTATGACAGACCAGCTAGATTTACTGTCTCTATTATATTATGAAAGACCAGCTAGATCTACTGTCTCTATTATATTATGACAGACCAGCTACATCTACTGTCTCTATTAAATCATGACAGACCAGCTAGATCTACTATCTCTATTGTATTATGACAGACCAGCTAGATCTACTGTCTCTAATATAATATGACAGACAAGCTAGATCTATTGTCTCTATTATAATATGACAGACCGACTAGATATACTGTCTCTACTATATTATGAAAGACCAGCTAGATCTATTGTCTCTATTAGATTATGCCAGACCAGCTAGATCTATTGTCTCTATTAGATTATGCCAGACCAGCTAGATCTACTGTCTCTATTATAATATGACAGACCAGCTAGATATACTCTCTCTATTGTATTATGACAGACCAGCTAGATTTACTGTCTCTATTATATTATGAAAGACCAGCTAGATCTACTGTCTCTATTATATTATGACAGACCAGCTACATCTACTGTCTCTATTAAATCATGACAGACCAGCTAGATCTACTATCTCTATTGTATTATGACAGACCAGCTAGATCTACTGTCTCTAATATAATATGACAGACAAGCTAGATCTATTGTCTCTATTATAATATGACAGACCGACTAGATATACTGTCTCTACTATATTATGAAAGACCAGCTAGATCTATTGTCTCTATTAGATTATGCCAGACCAGCTAGATCTATTGTCTCTATTAGATTATGCCAGACCAGCTAGATCTATTGTCTCTATTATAATATGACAGACCAGCTCGTTCTACAGCCTCTATTGTATTATGACAGACCAGCCAGATTTACTGCCTCTATTATATTATGAAAGACCAGGTAGATCTAATGTCTCTATTATATTATGACAGACCAGCTACATCTACTGTCTCTGTCTCTATTGTATCATGACAGACCAGCGAGATCTACTGTATCTATTATGACAGACCAGCCACATCTACTGTCTCTATCATAATATGACAGACCAGCTAGATTTACTGCCTCTATTATACTTTGAAAGACCAGGAAGATCTAATGTCGCTATTATATTATGACAGACCAGCAAGATCTACTGTCTCTATTATATTATGACAGACCAGCTAGATCTACTGTATATATAATAATATGACAGACCAGCTAGATATGCTGTCTCTAATATATTATGAAAGACAAGCTAGATCTACTGTCTCTATTATATTATGACAGACCAGCAAGATTTACTGCATCTACTATATTAGGAAAGACCAGGAAGATCTAATGTGGCTATTATATTATGACAGACCAGCAAGATTTACTGTCCCTATTATATTATGACAGACCAGCTAGATCTACTGTCTCTACTATATTATGAAAGACCAGCTAGATCTACTGTCTCTATAATAATATGACAGACCAGCTAGATATGCTGTCTCTACTATATTATGAAAGACCAGCGACATCTACTGTCTCTATTAGATTATGCCAGACCAGCTAGATCTACTGTCTCTACTATATTATGAAAGACCAGCTAGATCTACTGTCCCTATAATAATATGACAGACCAGCTAGATATGCTGTCTCTACTATATTATGAAAGACCAGCGACATCTGTCTCTATTATATTATGACAGACCAGATACATCTACTGTCTCTATTATAATATGACAGACCAGCTAGATATGCTGTCTCTATTATAATATGACAGATCAGCTCGTTCTACTGTCTCTATTGTATTATGACAGACCAGCAAGATTTACTGCCTCTATTATATTATGAAAGACCAGGTAGATCTAATGTCTCTATTATATTATGACAGACCAGCTACATCTACTGTCTCTATTAAATCATGACATTCCAGCTAGATCTACTATCTCTATTGTATTATGACAGACCAGCTAGATCTACTGTCTCTATAATAACATGACAGACCAGCTAGAACTACTGTCTCTATTATAATATGACAGACCAGCTCGATTTACTGTCTCCATTATGTTATGACAGACCAGCAAGATCTAGTGTCTATATTATAATATGACAGACCAGCTAGATCTACTGTCTCTATAATAATATGACAGACCAGCTAGATATGTTGTCACTATGTCTCTATTATATTATGACAGACCAGCTTGATCTACTGTCACTATGTCTCTATTATATTATGACAGACCAGCTAGATCTACTGTCTCTATTATATTATGACAGACCAGCTAGATCTACTGTCTCTATTATATTATGACAGACCAGCTAGATCTACTGTCTCTATTATATTATGACAGACTAGCTAGATCTACTGTCTCTATTGTATTATGACAGACCAGCTAGATCTACTGTCTCTATTATAATATGACAGACCAGCTCAATCTACCATCAATGTCTCTATTGTATTATGACAGACCAGCGAGATCTACTGTATCTATTATATTATGACAGACCAGCCACATCTACTGTCTCTATTATAATATGACAGACCAGCTAGATTTACTGCCTCATATTATGAAAGACCAGGAAGATCTAATGTCGCTATTATATTATGACAGAGCAGCAAGATCTACTGTCTCTATTAGATTATGCCAGACCAGCTAGATCTAATGTCGCTATTATATTATGACAGACCAGCAAGATCTACTGTCTCTATTAGATTATGCCAGACCAGCTAGTTCTACTGTCTCTATTGTATTATGACAGACCATCTAGATTTACTGCCTCTATTAGATTATGACAGACCAGCTTGATCTACTGTCTCTTTTATAAAATGACAGACCAGCTAGATCTACTGTCTCTATTAAATTATGACAGACCAGCTAGATATGCTGTCTCTATTAAATTATGACAGACCAGCTACATCTACTGTCTCTATTAGATTATGCCAGGCCAGCTAAATCTACTGTCTCTATTATAATATGACAGACCAGCTAGTTCTACTATCTCTATTGTATTATGACAGACCAGCTAGATCTACTGTCTCTGTAATAACATGACAGACCAGCTAGATCTACTGTCTCTATTATAATATGACAGACCAGCTCGATCTACTGTCTCTATAATAAGATGACAGACCAGCTAGATCTACTGTCTCTTTTAGATTATGACAGACCAGCTAGATCTACTGTCTCTATAATAACATGACAGACCAGCCAGATCAACTGTATCTATAATAATATGACAGACCAGCTAGATATGCTGTCTCGATTATATTATGACAGACCAGCTAGATCTAATGTTGTTATTATATTATGACAGACCAGCAAGATCTACTGTCTATTATATTATGACAGACCAGCTAGATTTACTGTATCTATAATAATATGACAGACCAGCTAGATATGCTGTCTCTACTATATTATGAAAGACTAGCTAGATCTACTGTCTCTATAATAACATGACAGACCAGCTAGATCTACTGTCTCTATTATAATATGACAGACCAGCTAGATTTACTGTCTCTATTATATTATGAAAGACCAGCTAGATCTACTGTCTCTATTATATTATGACAGACCAGCTAGATCTACTGTCTCTATTATAATATGACAGACCAGCTAGTTCTACTGTCTCTATTGTATTATGACAGACCAGCTAGATTTACTGCCTCTAATATATTATGAAAGACCAGCTAGATCTACTGTCTCTATTATAATATGACAGACCAGCTAGATCTACCGTCTCTGTCTGTATTATATTATTACAGACCAGGTAGATCTACTGTATCTATTATAATATGACAGACCAGCTCGATCTACTGTCTCTATAATAATATGACAGACAAGCTAGATCTACTGTCTCTATAATAATATGACAGACCAGCTAGATCTATTGTCTCTATTATAATATGACAGACCAGCTCGATCTACTGTCTCTATTATAATATGACAGACCAGCTAGATTTACTGCCTCTATTATATTATGAAAGACCAGGAAGATCTAATGTCGCTATTATATTATGACAGAGCAGCAAGATCTACTGTCTCTATTATATTATGACAGACCAGCTAGATCTATTGTCACAATTATAATATGACAGACCAGCTAGATCTACTGTATATATAATAATATGACAGACCAGCTAGATATGCTGTCTCTAATATATTTTGAAAGACCAGCTAGATCGACTGTCTCTATTATATTATGACAGACCAGCTACATCTACTGTCTCTATTAGATTATGCCAGACCAGCTAGATCTACTGTTTCTATAATAACATGACAGACCAGCTAGATCTACTGTCTCTATTAGATTATGACAGACCAGCTAGATCTAGTGTCTATATTATAATATGACAGACCAGCTAGATATGCTGTCTCTATTATATTTTGACAGACCAGCTAGATCTACTGTCTCTATTATAATATGACAGACCAGCTAGATCTACTGTCTCTATTGTATAATGACATACCAGCTAGATCCAGTGTCTCTATTATAACGTGACAGACCAGCTCAATCTACTGTCACTGTCTCTATTGTATTATGACAGACCAGCTAGATCTATCTATTATAATATGAAAGACCAGCTAGATCTACTGTATCTATTATAATATGGCAGACCAGCTAGATATATTGTCTCTATTATAATATGACAGACCAGCTCGATCTACTGTCTCTATAATAATATGACAGACCAGCTAGTTCTACTCTCTCTATTTTATTATGACAGACCAGCTAGATTTACTGTCTCTATTATATTATGAAAGACCAGCTAGATCTACAGTCTCTATTATATTATGAAAGACCAGCTAGATCTACTATCTCTATTATATTATGACAGACCAGCTCGATCTACTGTATCTATTATATTATGACAGACCAGCTAGACTTACTGTCTCTATAATATGACAGACCAGCAAGATCTATTGTCTCTATTAGATTATGCCAGACCAGCTAGTTCTACTGTCTCTATTATAATATGACAGACCAGCAAGATCTACCGTCTCGGTCTCTACTATACTATGATAGACCAGCTACATCTACTGTCTCTATTATAATATGACAGACCAGCGAGATCTACTGTCTCTATTATATTATGCCAGACCAGCTAGATCTACTGTCTCTATTATAATATGACAGACCAGCTAGATATACTCTCTCTATTGTATTATGACAGACCAGCTAGATTTACTGTCTCTATTATATTATGAAAGACCAGCTAGATCTACTGTCTCTATTATAATATGACAGACCAGCTAGTTCTACTGTCTCTATTGTATTATGACAGACCAGCTAGATTTACTGCCTCTAATATATTATGAAAGACCAGCTAGATCTACTGTCTCTATTATAATATGACAGACCAGCTAGATCTACCGTCTCTGTCTGTATTATATTATTACAGACCAGGTAGATCTACTGTATCTATTATAATATGACAGACCAGCTACATCTACTGTCTCTATTAGATTATGCCAGACCAGCTAGATCTACTGTTTCTATAATAACATGACAGACCAGCTAGATCTACTGTCTCTATTAGATTATGACAGACCAGCTAGATCTACTGTCTCTATAATAATATGACAGACCAGCTAGATCTACTGTCTCTATTATAATATGACAGACCAGCGAGATATGCTGCCTCTATTATATTATGAAAGACCAGGTAGATCTAATGTCTCTATTATATTATGACAGACCAGCTACATCTACTGTCTCTATTAAATCATGACATTCCAGCTAGATCTACTATCTCTATTGTATTATGACAGACCAGCTAGATCTACTGTCTCTATAATAACATGACAGACCAGCTAGAACTACTGTCTCTATTATAATATGACAGACCAGCTCGATTTACTGTCTCCATTATGTTATGACAGACCAGCAAGATCTAGTGTCTATATTATAATATGACAGACCAGCTAGATCTACTGTCTCTATAATAATATGACAGACCAGCTAGATATGTTGTCACTATGTCTCTATTATATTATGACAGACCAGCTTGATCTACTGTCACTATGTCTCTATTATATTATGACAGACCAGCTAGATCTACTGTCTCTATTATATTATGACAGACCAGCTAGATCTACTGTCTCTATTATATTATGACAGACCAGCTAGATCTACTGTCTCTATTATATTATGACAGACTAGCTAGATCTACTGTCTCTATTGTATTATGACAGACCAGCTAGATCTACTGTCTCTATTATAATATGACAGACCAGCTCAATCTACCATCAATGTCTCTATTGTATTATGACAGACCAGCGAGATCTACTGTATCTATTATATTATGACAGACCAGCCACATCTACTGTCTCTATTATAATATGACAGACCAGCTAGATTTACTGCCTCATATTATGAAAGACCAAGAAGATCTAATGTCGCTATTATATTATGACAGAGCAGCAAGATCTACTGTCTCTATTATATTATGACAGACCAGCTAGATCTATTGTCACAATTATAATATGACAGACCAGCTAGATCTACTGTATATATAATAATATGACAGACCAGCTAGATATGCTGTCTCTAATATATTTTGAAAGACCAGCTAGATCGACTGTCTCTATTATATTATGACAGACCAGCTACATCTACTGTCTCTATTAGATTATGCCAGACCAGCTAGATCTAATGTCGCTATTATATTATGACAGACCAGCAAGATCTACTGTCTCTATTAGATTATGCCAGACCAGCTAGTTCTACTGTCTCTATTGTATTATGACAGACCATCTAGATTTACTGCCTCTATTAGATTATGACAGACCAGCTTGATCTACTGTCTCTATTAAATTATGACAGACCAGCTAGATATGCTGTCTCTATTAAATTATGACAGACCAGCTACATCTACTGTCTCTATTAGATTATGCCAGGCCAGCTAAATCTACTGTCTCTATTATAATATGACAGACCAGCTAGTTCTACTATCTCTATCGTATTATGCCAGACCAGCTAGATCTACTCTCTGTAATAACATGACAGACCAGCTAGATCTACTGTCTCTATTATAATATGACAGACCAGCTCGATCTACTGTCTCTATAATAACATGACAGACCAGCCAGATCAACTGTATCTATAATAATATGACAGACCAGCTAGATATGCTGTCTCGATTATATTATGACAGACCAGCTAGATCTAATGTTGCTATTATATTATGACAGACCAGCAAGATTTACTGTATCTATAATAATATGACAGACCAGCTAGATATGCTGTCTCTACTATATTATGAAAGACTAGCTAGATCTACTGTCTCTATAATAACATGACAGACCAGCTAGATCTACTGTCTCTATTATATTATGACAGACCAGCTAGATTTACTGTATCTATAATAATATGACAGACCAGCTAGATATGCTGTCTCTACTATATTATGAAAGACTAGCTAGATCTACTGTCTCTATAATAACATGACAGACCAGCTAGATCTACTGTCTCTATTATAATATGACAGACCAGCTAGATTTACTGTCTCTATTATATTATGAAAGACCAGCTAGATCTACTGTCTCTATTATATTATGACAGACCAGCTAGATCTACTGTCTCTATTATAATATGACAGACCAGCTAGTTCTACTGTCTCTATTGTATTATGACAGACCAGCTAGATTTACTGCCTCTAATATATTATGAAAGACCAGCTAGATCTACTGTCTCTATTATAATATGACAGACCAGCTAGATCTACCGTCTCTGTCTGTATTATATTATTACAGACCAGGTAGATCTACTGTATCTATTATAATATGACAGACCAGCTCGATCTACTGTCTCTATAATAATATGACAGACAAGCTAGATCTACTGTCTCTATAATAATATGACAGACCAGCTAGATCTATTGTCTCTATTATAATATGACAGACCAGCTCGATCTACTGTCTCTATAATAATATGACAGACAAGCTAGATATGCTGTCTCTATTATAATATGACAGACCAGCTAGATCTACTGTCACTATTATATTATGACAGACCAGCAAGATCTATTGTCTCTATTAGATTATGCCAGACCAGCTAGTTCTACTGTCTCTATTAGATTATGCCATACCAGCTAGATCTACTGTCTCTATTATCATATGACAGACCAGCTAGTTCTACTGTCTCTATTGTATTATGACAGACCAGCTAGATCTACTGTCTCTATTATAATATGACAGACCAGCTCAATCTACCATCAATGTCTCTATTGTATTATGACAGACCAGCGAGATCTACTGTATCTATTATATTATGACAGACCAGCCACATCTACTGTCTCTATTATAATATGACAGACCAGCTAGATTTACTGCCTCTATTATATTATGAAAGACCAGGAAGACCTAATGTCGCTATTATATTATGACAGAGCAGCAAGATCTACTGTCTCTATTATATTATGACAGACCAGCTAGATCTATTGTCACAATTATAATATGACAGACCAGCTAGATCTACTGTATATATAATAATATGACAGACCAGCTAGATATGCTGTCTCTAATATATTTTGAAAGACCAGCTAGATCGACTGTCTCTATTATATTATGACAGACCAGCTACATCTACTGTCTCTATTAGATTATGCCAGACCAGCTAGATCTACTGTTTCTATAATAACATGACAGACCAGCTAGATCTACTGTCTCTATTAGATTATGACAGACCAGCTAGATCTAGTGTCTATATTATAATATGACAGACCAGCTAGATATGCTGTCTCTATTATATTTTGACAGACCAGCTAGATCTACTGTCTCTATTATAATATGACAGACCAGCTAGATCTACTGTCTCTATTGTATAATGACATACCAGCTAGATCCAGTGTCTCTATTATAACGTGACAGACCAGCTCAATCTACTGTCACTGTCTCTATTGTATTATGACAGACCAGCTAGATCTATCTATTATAATATAAAAGACCAGCTAGATCTACTGTATCTATTATAATATGGCAGACCAGCTAGATATATTGTCTCTATTATAATATGACAGACCAGCTCGATCTACTGTCTCTATAATAATATGACAGACAAGCTAGATATGCTGTCTCTACTATATTATGAAAGACCAGCTAGATCTACTATCTCTATTATATTATGACAGACCAGCTAGATTTACTGTCTCTATTATATTATGAAAGACCAGCTAGATCTACTGTCTCTATTATATTATGAAAGACCAGCTAGATCTACTATCTCTATTATATTATGACAGACCAGCTCGATCTACTGTATCTATTATATTATGACAGACCAGCTAGACTTACTGTCTCTATAATATGACAGACCAGCAAGATCTATTGTCTCTATTAGATTATGCCAGACCAGCTAGATCTACTGTCTCTATTATAATATGACAGACCAGCAAGATCTACCGTCTCTGTCTCTACTATACTATGATAGACCAGCTACATCTACTGTCTCTATTATAATATGACAGACCAGCGAGATCTACTGTCTCTATTATATTATGCCAGACCAGCTAGATCTACTGTCTCTATTATAATATGACAGACCAGCTAGATATACTCTCTCTATTGTATTATGACAGACCAGCTAGATTTACTGTCTCTATTATATTATGAAAGACCAGCTAGATCTACTGTCTCTATTATAATATGACAGACCAGCTAGTTCTACTGTCTCTATTGTATTATGACAGACCAGCTAGATTTACTGCCTCTAATATATTATGAAAGACCAGCTAGATCTACTGTCTCTATTATAATATGACAGACCAGCTAGATCTACAGTCTCTGTCTGTATTATATTATTACAGACCAGGTAGATCTACTGTATCTATTATAATATGACAGACCAGCTACATCTACTGTCTCTATTAGATTATGCCAGACCAGCTAGATCTACTGTTTCTATAATAACATGACAGACCAGCTAGATCTACTGTCTCTATTAGATTATGACAGACCAGCTAGATCTAGTGTCTATATTATAATATGACAGACCAGCTAGATCTACTGTCTCTATAATAATATGACAGACCAGCTAGATCTACTGTCTCTATTAGATTATGACAGACCAGCTAGATCTAGTGTCTATATTATAATATGACAGACCAGCTAGATCTACTGTCTCTATAATAATATGACAGACCAGCTAGATCTACTGTCTCTATTATAACATGACAGACCAGCTAGAACAACTGTCTCTAATATAATATGACAGACAAGCTAGATCTATTGTCTCTATTATAATATGACAGACCAACTAGATATACTGTCTCTACTATATTATGAAAGACCAGCTAGATCTATTGTCTCTATTAGATTATGCCAGACCAGCTAGATCTATTGTCTCTATTAGATTATGCCAGACCAGCTAGATCTACTGTCTCTATTATAATATGACAGACCAGCTCGTTCTACAGCCTCTATTGTATTATGACAGACCAGCCAGATTTACTGCCTCTATTATATTATGAAAGACCAGGTAGATCTAATGTCTCTATTATATTATGACAGACCAGCTACATCTACTGTCTCTGTCTCTATTGTATAATGACAGACCAGCGAGATCTACTGTATCTATTATGACAGACCAGCCACATCTACTGTCTCTATCATAATATGACAGACCAGCTAGATTTACTGCCTCTATTATACTTTGAAAGACCAGGAAGATCTAATGTCGCTATTATATTATGACAGACCAGCAAGATCTACTGTCTCTATTATATTATGACAGACCAGCTAGATCTACTGTATATATAATAATATGACAGACCAGCTAGATATGCTGTCTCTAATATATTATGAAAGACCAGCTAGATCTACTGTCTCTATTATATTATGACAGACCAGCAAGATTTACTGTCCCTATTATATTATGACAGACCAGCTAGATCTACTGTCTCTACTATATTATGAAAGACCAGCTAGATCTACTGTCTCTATAATAATATGACAGACCAGCTAGATATGCTGTCTCTACTATATTATGAAAGACCAGCGACATCTACTGTCTCTATTAGATTATGCCAGACCAGCTAGATCTACTGTCTCTACTATATTATGAAAGACCAGCTAGATCTACTGTCTCTATAATAATATGACAGACCAGCTAGATATGCTGTCTCTACTATATTATGAAAGACCAGCGACATCTGTCTCTATTATATTATGACAGACCAGATACATCTACTGTCTCTATTATAATATGACAGACCAGCTAGATATGCTGTCTCTATTATAATATGACAGATCAGCTCGTTCTACTGTCTCTATTGTATTATGACAGACCAGCAAGATTTACTGCCTCTATTATATTATGAAAGACCAGGTAGATCTAATGTCTCTATTATATTATGACAGACCAGCTACATCTACTGTCTCTATTATATTATGACAGACCAGCTAGATTTACTGCCTCTATTATATTATGACAGACTAGCTAGATCTACTGTCTCTATTGTATTATGACAGACCAGCTAGATCTAGATCTGTCTCGTAGGAGAGTGAACTTGGTATAAAACGGAGCAGTTTAATAAAATGCTGAAAAAAAATCAAATAATAAATAAGGGTACAAAACCCGTCACACACCAAACACGACTTGCACTAACATACAACAAACAATCACTGACAACGACATGAAGGGAAACGGAGGGTTCAATACACAACACGTAATGATGGGATTGAAACCAGGATAGGATAAGTAATCCTTCTCACCACCCCCCCCCCCCCTTAATGATTTAGATGCACTATTGTAAAGTGGCTGTTCCACTGGATGTCAGAAGGTGAATTCACCAATTTGTAAGTCGCGCTCTGGATAAGAGCGTCTGCTAAATGACTTAAATGTAAATGTAAATGTGTGTCAGTGTTAGTTACTCACCTGGTTTCATCAGCTACGTATTTAGTTCAGTTCATTCTGGTTGTGCCTTTGTGAGTTATTGTTCGTTTTGACTCTACTAAGCCTTTTCCCAGCTCGTTTGTGAGAACCAGCCTTCAGTCCTAGTTCTGATTCACCTGCCTGCTTGCCTACCTGTGTATGACCATTGCCTCCCTGTGACCACGATTCCTGCCTGTGAAATAAACACATGCCACGCTCTGCATGTGAATCTACACATTTTTCTCCCTGAGTTTTCATTAATGTTACTTATGGCTAGGATGTGGGGATTGAGCTCAGGCCGATTCCGGTGAGTTATTTGGCCCAAATGTATTACTTGGAGCTCTGGCCGATTGGGGATAATCTCTGGCAGATGATTACACGGACTGCTTTATATAACATTTCATGATTCATTTATTTTTCCATATTTTCTCATTGTTTCTGATAAAAAAATACAATTAACATTTAGATGAAATCCTTTAAGAGTCCTGTTTAAGTAGTATTTTTATATTTTGATACTTTGTGCAAGGCGACTGATAAGCATTAAAAACTTTGTGGATGGAGCCTCCCGAGTGGCGCAGCGGTCTCAGACACTGCCCTGCAGTTTGTTGCTACAGATGCTAGATCGATACCCGTGCCGGCAACGACTGGGAGACCCATGAGGAGACGCACAATTGGCCCAGCGTCGTCCGAGTTAAGGGAGGTTTTGGCCGGTCGGGATGTCCTTGTCCCATCGCGCTGTAGCGACTCCTGTGGCGGGCCAGGCAAATGCATGCTGACACAGTCACCAGGTGTACGGTGTTTCCTTCGATATAACATTTATTTTTTGGTGGACGGGTATAATTTGTATGCATAAAATGTATAATAGTAAAATGACTAAATCTGGTGATTTTTGTAAACATTTATTTACATTTGCATCTGCCGCTTCTGGGGAGATTCTGGTGAGATGCCGGCAAAGTCGGTTGAATTCCAGTAGATGGAAACGGCCCGATGTCTTTGGGCTGATTCTGGGCAGTCATTCATTTCGATTCCGGGCCGATTGAATCAGTCCCGGCCCCCCAGAAGAGGACCACTTTTGAGCCGATTCCTCATTACTAGCTGGAAGGTTAGTCAAGTTAGTTTGTACATGTAGGTTGGGGTAAAGTGACAATGCATAGATAATGAACAGAGTTGTAGTGTAAAAACAAAGGGGGGTCAATGTAAATAGACCAGATGGGCATTTGATTAATTGTTCAGCAGTCTTATAGCTTGGGGTAGAAGCTGTTAAGGAGCCTTTTGGACTTAGACTTGGCGATCCAGTACTGCTTTACATGCGGTTGCAGAGAGAACAGTCTATGACTTGGGTGACTGGAGTCGTTGACCATTTTTTGGACCTTCCTCTGACACCGCCTAGAGTATATAGTACCAGTCATAAGTTTGGACACACTTACTCATTCAAGGGTTTTTCTTTATTTTTACTATTTACTACATTGTAGAATAATAGTGAAGACATAAAAACTATGTAATAACACATATGGAATCATGTAGTAACAAAAAAAAAGTGTTAAACAAATCAAAATATATTTTATATTCTTCAAAGTAGCCACCCGTTGACAGCTTTGCACACTCTTGGTATTCTCTCAACCAGCTTCATGAGGATTGCTTTTCCAACAGTCTTCAAGGAGTTTCCACATATTCTGAGCACTTGTTGGCTGCTTTTCCTTCACTCTGCGGTCCAACTCATCCCAAACCATCTCATTGGGTTGAGGTCGGGTGATTGTGGAGGCCAGGTCATCTGCTGCAGCACTCCATCACTCTCCTTAGTCAAATAGCTCTTACACAGCCTGGAGGTGTCTTTTGGGTCATTGTCCTGTTGAAAAACAAATTATAGTTCCACTAAGCGCAAACCAGATGGGATGGCATATCGCTGCAGAATGCTGTGGTAGCCTGCTGGTTAAGTGTGCCTTGAATTCTAAATAAATCACAGACAATGTTACCAGCAAAACACCCCCACATCATTGCACCTCCCCCTCCATGCTTCATGGTGGGATCCACACATGCAGAGATCATCCGTTCACCTACTCTGCGTCTCACAAAGACACGACGGTTGGAACAAAGAATTTCAAATTTGGACTCCAGACCAAAGGACAGATTTCCACCGGTTTGATGTCCATTGCTCATGTTTCTTGGCCCAAGCAAGTCTCTTGTTATTATTGGTGTCCTTTAGTGGTTTCTTTGCAACCATGAAAACCTGAATCATGCAGTCTCCTCTGAACAGTTGATGTTGAGATGTGTCTGTTACTTGAACTCTGTGAAGCATTTTTTTGGGCTGCAATCTGAGGTGCGGTTAACTCTAAACTTATCCTCTACAGCTGGCTCTTTCTTTCCTGTGGCTGTAGTCATGAGAGCCAGTTTCATCACAGCGCTTGATGGTTTTTGCAACTGCACTTTCAGTTTCACTTTAAAATTCTCCGAATTGACTGATCTTCATGTGTTAGTCATGATGGACTGTCATTTCTCTTTGCTTATTTGAGCTGTTCTTGCCATAATATGGACTTTTATCTTCTATATACCACCCCTACCTTGTCACAACACAACTGATTGGCTCAAACGCATTAAGAAGGAAAGAAATTCCACAACTTAACTTTTAAGAAGGCACACCTGTTCATTGAAATTAATTCCAGGTGACTACCTCTTGGTCACTACATGATTCCATATGTATTATTTCATAGTTTTGATGTCTTCACTGTGATTCTACAATGTAGAAATTTGAAAAAATAAAGAAAAACCCTTGAATGAGTAGGTGTGTCCAAACTTGTGACTGGTACTGTAGGTCCTGGATGGCAGGAAGCTTGGCCCCAGTGATGTACTGGGTTGTCCCCATACCCTCTGTAGCGCCTTTAGGTCGGATGCCGAGCAGCTGCCATACCAGGCGGTGATGCAACCGGTCAGGATCCTCTCGATTGTGCTGCTGTAGGTTTTTTGGAGGATCTGGGGACCCATGGCCAATCTTTTCAGTCTCCTGGGGGAGAAAATATATTGTCGTGCCCTCTTCACGACTGTCTTGGTGTGTTTGGACCATGATAGTTCGTTGGTGATGTGGACACCAAGGAACTTGAAACTCTCGACCCACTCCACTACAGCCCTGTCGATGTTAATGGGGGCCTGTTTGGCCCTCCTTTTCCCTGTAGTCCACTATCAACTCCTTTGTTTTGCCCATGTTGAGGGAGAGGTTGTTGTCCTGGCACCACACTACCAGGTTTCTGACCTCCTCCCTATAGGCTGTCTCGTCGTTGTCGGTGATCAGGCCTCCCACTGTTGTGTCAAAATTTAGTGATGGTGATGGAGTCACGCCTGGCCAGTTAGACGTGGGTGAACAGGGAGTACAGGAGAGGACTAAGCACGCAGCCCTGAGGGGCCCCGGTGTTGAGGATCAGCGTGGTAGATGTGTTGTTTCCTACCCTTACCATCTGGGGGCAGCTCATCAAGAAGTCCAGGATCCAGTTGCAGAGGGAGGTGTTTAGTCCCAGGGTCCTTAGCTTAGTGAATGGATTTGTGGGAACTATGGTGTTGAACGCTGAGCTGTAGTCAATGAACAGCATTCTCACATAGGTGTTCCTTTTGTCCAGGTGGGAAAGGGCAGTGTGGGGTGCGATTGAGATTGCGTCATCTGTGGATCTGTTGGGGCAGTATGTGAATTGGACTGGGTCCAGGGTTTCCGGGATGATGGTGTTGATATGAGCCATGACCAGCCTTTCTGCTACGGGGTGGTAGTAATTTAGGCAGGTTACCTTCACATTCTTGGTACAGGTACTATGGTGGTCTGCTTGAAACATGTGGGTATTACAGACTCAGTCAGGGAGATGTTGAAAATATCAGTGAAGACACTTGCCAGTTGGTCCGCGCATGCGCAGTGTACACGTCCTGGTAATATGTCTGGTCCCACGGCCTTATGAATGTGGACCTGTTTAAAGGTCTTGCTCATATCGGCCATGGAGAGCGTGATCATACAGTTGTCCGGAACAGCTGGTGCTCTCATGCATGCTTCAGTGTTGCTTGCCTCGAAGTGAGCATAAAAGGCATTTAGCTCTTCTGGTAGGCTCACGTCACTGGGCAACACGTGGCTGGGTTTCTCTTTCTAGTCCAAAATAGTTTGCAAGCCCTGCCACATCCAACGAGCGTCGATCTATTAGATCAAAGATTAGCTCAGATTATAATAAATGCTCAACATTTTTACCTCACTCCCTCAGCCAGTCTCCTCTCCTTGGGTCTTGATGACAAGACCATCATCCTGATAACAGGGCCTGGCTTCACACCCTAGGAATACCAAGGGGCACTTAGATCATCAAATTCACATCTCTCATTTATATGACTCATAATAGCCTTCAATAACCATCCGCACAGCCTTACCATTGTTCTTGACTTGTGCCACCTCTTTTCACTCTCAGTGCAGCTATGGATGAGGGAACCGCACCAATCCCAAGTTGAGAGGTGCTGTCTGGTAGAGCAGTGTTTTTAAAATTAGATTAAAAAAACATAAAAATACACCTTATGGAACAGCGGGGACTGTGAAGCAACACAAACATAGGCACAGACACATGCATACACACACACGCGATAACATACGCACTATACACACACACATGGATTTAGTACTGTGGATATGTGGTAGTTGTGGAGTCCGCATGACTCACTGAATCAAGTGCTCTCAGGGTAGTGGCTGAGGCCTGCATATATATATATATATATATATATATATATATATATACATACACACACACACATATATATATATATATATATATCATCACTAAAATCCAAAACTGACAGTAAAGAACAGTATCATCTGTTTAAAAATGAACATCCGCTGTTTCAATAAGATCCCCAATGTTGTTGATGTACAAAATGAACAACAGTGGGCCTAAAATAGAACCTTGCGGAACACCTGAGCACACCTCTATGGACTCAGATTTACAACCATCCACCATTACACATTGTGTACGATTTGATTGGTTAATAAATTACCTATCTAGAGCATGACCAGTAATTCCAAAACATTTTAACATTTGCACTAACATAGCATGGTCCACGGTGACCAAAGCCTTCGACAAATCAATAAAAACACACACAATGTAACTTCTTATCAAGAGCACAGTGGATGTCATTTAAAAACCTTCAATGTTGCTGAAACAGTGCTGTGGCCAGACCTAAAACCTGATTGCATTTCATTTAAGATGTTGTTTTCTTGGAAGTAGGTCTTTAGCTGCCTACTAACTAAGGACTCCAGTACCTTTGACAGTACAGACAATGTTGATATGGGTTGATAGTTGTCAAGTAGCGAAGGATCTCCACCTTTCAAGAGGCAGTACAAAAGCAGATTTCCATTACTTGGGGATTTCCTCAAGCGTAAGGTTAAAAATACATGTTCAGGGGGAGCAATGATGTCTGTGGCTAGGTGTAGGAGGCGGGGTCTAGTTTGTCAGGGACAGGGGATTTCTTTAAATTAATTTCTTTCAGGGCTTTACACACTTCTGAAACAGAGAAGGATGAGAAGGAGAACCTGGTGAAGGAGTGCACAGGGGTGTCAGGTAAATTTATAGGGGGCTCAATTATACTTTTAACATTTGAGACACTTATAAATCCCCAGCTCCTACACTGACCTCTAGAGGCTGCATCTTCCACACTGACCTCCATGTGTGTTTTGTATCAAAAGGTGGTTGGGCCTCTCTGTATGTAAGAAGAGAGCAGCCTTCACTTCTGTTTATTTACAAAGCACTCCTACGTAATCATCCGATGCATCTGACATCACTAATCAATGTCAAAACAATAAAATATGAATGTGAAATGTGTTGCAGGGGAGGCTCAGCCTGGAATGTGTTGCAGGGAGAGCTGCTTTGGGTTTTTATATTCCACATATGTGGAATGTGTTGCAGGGGAGGCTCAGGCTGGAATGTGTTGCAGGGAGAGCTGCTTTGGGTTTTTATATTCCACATATGTGAAATGTGTTGCAGGGGAGGCTCAGCCTGGAATGTGTTGCAGGGAGAGCTGCTTTGGGTTTTTATATTCCACATATGTGGAATGTGTTGCAGGGGAGGCTCAGGCTGGAATGTGTTGCAGGGGAGGCTCAGCCTGGAATGTGTTGCAGGGGAGGCTCAGGCTGGAATGTGTTGCAGGGAGAGCTGCTTTGGGTTTTTATATTCCACATATGTGGAATGTGTTGCAGGGGAGGCTCAGGTTTGAATGTGTTGCAGGGAGAGCTGCTTTGGGTTTTTATATTCCACATATGTGGAATGTGTTGCAGGGGAGGCTCAGGCTGGAATGTGTTGCAGGGAGAGCTGCTTTGGGTTTTTATATTCCACATATGTGAAATGTGTTGCAGGGGAGGCTCAGCCTGGAATGTGTTGCAGGGAGAGCTGCTTTGGGTTTTTATATTCCACATATGTGGAATGTGTTGCAGGGGAGGCTCAGGCTGGAATGTGTTGCAGGGGAGGCTCAGCCTGGAATGTGTTGCAGGGGAGGCTCAGCCTGGAATGTGTTGCAGGGGAGGCTCAGCCTGGAATGTGTTGCAGGGGAGACTCAGGCTGGGATGTGTTGCAGGGGAGACTCAGGCTGGGATGTGTTGCAGGGGAGGCTCAGCCTGGAATGTGTTGCAGGGGAGGCTCAGCCTGGAATGTGTTGCAGGGGAGGCTCAGGCTGGAATGTGTTGCAGGGGAGGCTCAGGCTGGGATGTGTTGCAGGGGAGACTCAGGCTGGGATGTGTTGCAGGGGAGGCTCAGGCTGGAATGTGTTGCAGGGGAGGCTCAGGCTGGGATGTGTTGCAGGGGAGACTCAGGCTGGAATGTGTTGCAGGGGAGGCTCAGGCTGGAATGTGTTGCAGGGGAGGCTCAGCCTGGAATGTGTTGCAGGGGAGGCTCAGCCTGGAATGTGTTGCAGGGGAGGCTCAGCCTGGAATGTGTTGCAGGGGAGGCTCAGCCTGGAATGTGTTGCAGGGGAGGCTCAGCCTGGAATGTGTTGCAGGGGAGGCTCAGCCTGGAATGTGTTGCAGGGGAGGCTCAGCCTGGAATGTGTTGCAGGGAGAGCTGCTTTGGGTTTTTATATTCCACATATGTGGAATGTGTTGCAGGGGAGGCTCAGGCTGGAATGTGTTGCAGGGAGAGCTGCTTTGGGTTTTTATATTCCACATATGTGAAATGTGTTGCAGGGGAGGCTCAGCCTGGAATGTGTTGCAGGGAAAGCTGCTTTGGGTTTTTATATTCCACATATGTGGAATGTGTTGCAGGGGAGGCTCAGGCTGGAATGTGTTGCAGGGAGAGCTGCTTTGGGTTTTTATATTCCACATATGTGAAATGTGTTGCAGGGGAGGCTCAGCCTGGAATGTGTTGCAGGGGAGGCTCAGCCTGGAATGTGTTGCAGGGGAGGCTCAGCCTGGAATGTGTTGCAGGGGAGGCTCAGCCTGGAATGTGTTGCAGGGGAGGCTCAGCCTGGAATGTGTTGCAGGGGAGGCTCAGCCTGGAATGTGTTGCAGGGAGAGCTGCTTTGGGTTTTTATATTCCACATATGTGGAATGTGTTGCAGGGGAGGCTCAGGCTGGAATGTGTTGCAGGGAGAGCTGCTTTGGGTTTTTATATTCCACATATGTGAAATGTGTTGCAGGGGAGGCTCAGCCTGGAATGTGTTGCAGGGAAAGCTGCTTTGGGTTTTTATATTCCACATATGTGGAATGTGTTGCAGGGAGGCTCAGGCTGGAATGTGTTGCAGGGAGAGCTGCTTTGGGTTTTTATATTCCACATATGTGAAATGTGTTGCAGGGGAGGCTCAGCCTGGAATGTGTTGCAGGGAGAGCTGCTTTGGGTTTTTATATTCCACATGTGGAATGTGTTGCAGGGGAGGCTCAGGCTGGAATGTGTTGCAGGGGAGGCTCAGCCTGGAATGTGTTGCAGGGGAGGCTCAGCCTGGAATGTGTTGCAGGGGAGGCTCAGGCTGGAATGTGTTGCAGGGGAGGCTCAGGCTGGAATGTGTTGCAGGGGAGGCTCAGGCTGGAATGTGTTGCAGGGAGAGCTGCTTTGGGTTTTTATATTCCACATATGTGGAATGTGTTGCAGGGGAGGCTCAGGCTGGAATGTGTTGCAGGGAGAGCTGCTTTGGGTTTTTATATTCCACATATGTGGAATGTGTTGCAGGGGAGGCTCAGGCTGGAATGTGTTGCAGGGAGAGCTGCTTTGGGTTTTTATATTCCACATATGTGAAATGTGTTGCAGGGGAGGCTCAGCCTGGAATGTGTTGCAGGGAGAGCTGCTTTGGGTTTTTATATTCCACATATGTGGAATGTGTTGCAGGGGAGGCTCAGGCTGGAATGTGTTGCAGGGAGAGCTGCTTTGGGTTTTTATATTCCACATATGTGGAATGTGTTGCAGAGGAGGCTCAGCCTGGAATGTGTTGCAGGGGAGGCTCAGCCTGGAATGTGTTGCAGGGGAGGCTCAGGCTGGGATGTGTTGCAGGGGAGACTCAGGCTGGAATGTGTTGCAGGGGAGGCTCAGGCTGGGATGTGTTGCAGGGGAGGCTCAGGCTGGAATGTGTTGCAGGGGAGACTCAGGCTGGAATGTGTTGCAGGGGAGGCTCAGGCTGGAATGTGTTGCAGGGAGAGCTGCTTTGGGTTTTTATATTCCACATATGTGGAATGTGTTGCAGGGGAGGCTCAGGCTGGAATGTGTTGCAGGGAGAGCTGCTTTGGGTTTTTATATTCCACATATGTGAAATGTGTTGCAGGGGAGGCTCAGCCTGGAATGTGTTGCAGGGAGAGCTGCTTTGGGTTTTTATATTCCACATATGTGGAATGTGTTGCAGGGGAGGCTCAGGCTGGAATGTGTTGCAGGGGAGGCTCAGCCTGGAATGTGTTGCAGGGGAGGCTCAGCCTGGAATGTGTTGCAGGGGAGACTCAGGCTGGAATGTGTTGCAGGGGAGACTCAGGCTGGAATGTGTTGCAGGGGAGGCTCAGCCTGGAATGTGTTGCAGGGGAGGCTCAGCCTGGAATGTGTTGCAGGGGAGGCTCAGCCTGGAATGTGTTGCAGGGGAGGCTCAGCCTGGAATGTGTTGCAGGGGAGGCTCAGCCTGGAATGTGTTGCAGGGGAGGCTCAGCCTGGAATGTGTTGCAGGGGAGGCTCAGCCTGGAATGTGTTGCAGGGGAGGCTCAGCCTGGAATGTGTTGCAGGGGAGGCTCAGCCTGGAATGTGTTGCAGAGGAGGCTCAGGCTGGGATGTGTTGCAGGGGAGACTCAGGCTGGAATGTGTTGCAGGGGAGGCTCAGGCTGGAATGTGTTGCAGGGGAGGCTCAGGCTGGGATGTGTTGCAGGGGAGGCTCAGCCTGGAATGTGTTGCAGGGGAGGCTCAGGCTGGAATGTGTTGCAGGGAGAGCTGCTTTGGGTTTTTATATTCCACATATGTGGAATGTGTTGCAGGGGAGGCTCAGGCTGGAATGTGTTGCAGGGAGAGCTGCTTTGGGTTTTTATATTCCACATATGTGAAATGTGTTGCAGGGGAGGCTCAGGCTGGAATGTGTTGCAGGGAGAGCTGCTTTGGGTTTTTATATTCCACATATGTGAAATGTGTTGCAGGGGAGGCTCAGCCTGGAATGTGTTGCAGGGAGAGCTGCTTTGGGTTTTTATATTCCACATATGTGGAATGTGTTGCAGGGGAGGCTCAGGCTGGAATGTGTTGCAGGGGAGGCTCAGCCTGGAATGTGTTGCAGGGGAGACTCAGGCTGGAATGTGTTGCAGGGGAGACTCAGGCTGGAATGTGTTGCAGGGGAGACTCAGGCTGGAATGTGTTGCAGGGGAGACTCAGGCTGGAATGTGTTGCAGGGGAGACTCAGGCTGGAATGTGTTGCAGGGGAGGCTCAGCCTGGAATGTGTTGCAGGGGAGGCTCAGGCTGGAATGTGTTGCAGGGAGAGCTGCTTTGGGTTTTTATATTCCACATGTGTGGAATGTGTTGCAGGGGAGGCTCAGGCTGGGATGTGTTGCAGGGGAGGCTCAGGTTTGAATGTGTTGCAGGGGAGGCTTGAATGCCTGTTCCGTTTAGGGAATGTAATATTTTATATTGATGTATGTGTTTGTATTGTGCAGGGATCATTTGAAAAAGAGACTTGAGCTGTGTTTGAATTCCCATACAAACCGCACTAAGCGTACTATTTGTGATGTAAATTGAGTATATAGTAGGCTTATTGGTCATAGTATGGATATAGTTAGCATGCCAAACGTTCAGATGTTGTACTACACATTCGCCAAAATACGAAGTATACAAGCAGTGGACACTATTACTGTACTTTTAGGGCCCATAATGCAAATCTTCAGGAAATGGTCATAGCTTCACAACGTTTTGATATTTGAGGAAAATGGCGGACAATATGCAGCCGAAGTACAACTGGAGCGGATACAAATTCATTGCTTTAACTAATTATGATAAATGTTGAGAAAATGTTGAGCAATGTAATAACTGTGGCAAACCTCTTCAAGGTTAGGAGCGTTTGTCACAAACTAAGTGGTAAACTGTCACCAAATCACCCAAGAATGAGAGTTCTTTCGAACAGGACAGTACCTGAGTGTTTGTTTCTCCGTCCTGGTCCACCCAGGCCGTAGGCGAGGTCAAGGATAGCAGTGTTCTCGGTAGGTCCAGGTCCAAACGCCAACAGGTAAGTCCAAAACAGTCCAACTCATACACGGTAAATCCAGCCAATCTCTATTGTCTCTTTCTCTATTGTTCATAGATCCTTCCAGCACTCTCTTCTTCTCTTCCTGGTTTTTCTTGACCCTTTATCTGTGGGTTGGCTCCACCTTCTGAGGGTTCCCCTTGCTTCTGGGACTTGTAGTTTTGGTGGTCGGCCATTTTGTGATCTGTAGTTCTGACAGGGGTGGCCATTTTAGTGATCGGGCAGAGCCCGTTTATTAGTTCTGCTCTCACATATCTGCCATTTACCACTCGACCCCCTTCTTTGCCACACATCTCTCCCCCTAGATCCGACCCCCTAGGTCGGGCTACCGCAACAAAATATGCGTGCATGCGGGATAACCCATCCACGATTCCCATTTCCTTCCCTGCTCTGTGTTTCAAGTCAAAATGAAACGGTTGGAGACTCAAAAACCACCGCATCACCCGAGCGTTCTTCTCTTTAGCCCTATGCATCCAGGTGAGTGGGGCATGGTCACTGATGATGGTGAAGTGGCGCCCCAGCAGGTAGTATTTCAGGCTTTCTAGAGCCCACTTTACTGCCAGCGCCTCTTTCTCAACGACTGAGTAGTTGGTTTCCCGTGGTTCCAGCTTCCTGCTTAAAAACAGGATGGGGTGTTCCACCCCTTCTACCTCTTGGGATAGCACTGCTCCCAAGCCGACCTCATAATCCAGCAGACCGTCCTCTGTTTGTATGCTCACTAAGGCCGTGGGGTACAGACGGGTATCCCCATGAATGCATGTAACACTGATATCCTGTCTTGTATCCAGTTTATGATTCGGAACTAGGCTTGCAACGACCAGGGTTAGCATACTGCCGGAATCCAGCAGTGCTTCAACCTCTTTCCCTTCAACATTCACCCTGCACATATATGTTTGTTTCTTGATCTTTCAAGTACAGTGGTTACAACAGGACATGCATACCGTATATCATCTTCATTTTCACCGAGGTTACATTGCATTGGCTCTTCTTTAATAGGGCAGTAGGCTGCAATATGTCCTGGTTGATTACAATTGTAACAGATAATAGGGGTTCGGGGGAGAGACCCCCTCGACACCCAGTCCCGGTTTCCGTTTTTTCCCTTAGTGTCTCGGCCTGATTCTGATTCTTTCCTCATGGCCCCACGCTGCTCTCTTCCCCCTCTATATGCTGGGACAGCCTTACCCTGTCCGCTGGTTTGCCCATGCCTGGGGAACGGGAATCTTTCCTCCTGTGCCTGCTCAGCTGTTCCTGCCGTACAATACCGTTCAACCAGGCCCACGAGATGGTCGGCGGAAAGTACCTCGTTCTGGCCAACCCATCGTCTCACTTCTTGGGGTAGACCTCGCTGAAACTGGTTGAGTACGATGGTCTCGACGATCTCGGCGGATGACCGGGTCTCTGGTCGCAACCATTTCCGTGCCAGGTGAATCAAGTCGAACATCTGTGTTCGTGGGGGTTGTCCCGGTCGGTAGGACCACTGGTGGAAGCGGTGTGCCCTCACGGTATTGGTCACTCCCAGTCTAGTCAGGATCTCTCCCTTTAGTTTATCGTAATCCTGTGCATCTTTCAACTCCAGGTCGAAATACGCTTTTTGAGCGTCCCCTGCCAGGTATGGTGCCAGAAGCCCTGCCCATTCTTCTTTTGGCCACTTCTCCCTCTCTGCCGTCCTTTCGAAGGTGGTAAGATATGCTTCCACATCATCCTGCGCTGTCATTTTTTGAAGAAAATGATTGGCCCTCCTCTGGGTATTTGCAGCTGGTAATTGAGCCCCAATTTGGTCCGCTAGAACCTTTAGGCCTTCTCTTAACTCCTGGGTGTTTCTCTCTTGCTCTCCTCTGAGCAGCTGGTTGGTGCGGTGCTGGACCTGTAACGTGTCCTGATACATTCGCATTGCATCCTGATGAGCTATTTGTTGAGCTCTAGTTGCCTCTTGTTGGGCGGCCGCCGCTTGTAACAGGGCCTGTATGGCTCCCTCCATACTCATTTTCCTGAGAAACTGTCCTAACCAAACAAAGCCACAAAAAAAAAACCTGACTCCCCTTTGGAGTGCTAACTGAACATTTTTCTTTTTCTTCTACCTAACCAGTGGTATGGTTAGTCCATGCCCGCATCCTCCACCACGTGTGGCAAACCTCTTCAAGGTTAGGAGCGTTTGTCACAAACTAAGTGGTAAACTGTCACCAAATCACCCAAGAATGAGAGTTCTTTCGAACAGGACAGTACCTGAGTGTTTGTTTCTCCGTCCTGGTCCACCCAGGCCGTAGGCGAGGTCAAGGATAGCAGGGTTCTCGGTAGGTCCAGGTCCAAACGCCAACAGGTAAGTCCAAAACAGTCCAACTCATACACGGTAAATCCAGCCAATCTCTATTGTCTCTTTCTCTATTGTTCATAGATCCTTCCAGCACTCTCTTCTTCTCTTCCTGGTTTTACTTGACCCTTTATCTGTGGGTTGGCTCCACCTTCTGAGGGTTCCCCTTGCTTCTGGGACTTGTAGTTTTGGTGGTCGGCCATTTTGTGATCTGTAGTTCTGACAGGGGTGGCCATTTTAGTGATCGGGGAGAGCCCGTTTATTAGTTCTGCTCTCACATATCTGCCATTTACCACTCGACCCCCTTCTTTGCCACATAACGTAATGACTTTTCAAATAAATTACCTTACACGTTATGTTGGCTGACAATTTGTTAGCTAAGCTTTCCTTATGAACCACATAGTGTATCTTTACAGCAATATGTACCGGTATGTTAGCTAGCTAACGTTAGTTGGCTACTTATACATCAAACTTGCCAGTATATTAACTATAGGCTAACTAACTACCCAAGGTTTATTGACTTGATTATTCCCGTCGTTCTTAGCTTAGGTAAATGGTATAGGCGTTGTGCGTACTCAATGGACAATCGAGTGCTTTCGTAAATTTGCTCTGGCTATCTACTCCGAGTTACCAGAGCACAGAATAACTGATGAATTTACAAGCGCTCAACACCAGTTGAATATGGCTGGTGTCAGCAAACTTTACAAAAAAGCGTAATTAAATTGTTGCCAACAGCACAGTTACAGTCACCACCGCTCTTGATAACATTAAAACTGCCTAACCAGCTCTACTAGGGCGAGTAAAATGGTCAGAGTGGTCTCATTTGTGTCTGGAAGTAGCTAGCAAGCTAGCCAACGTTATCTTGGGTCCTTGACTGCTCGTTGTAAGGTCAGAACGCTCAAATCAACCCTACTCCTGTCCAGTGTCTGAATTTACTAATGGGCAATCTGACAACACTTTGAACGAGCGCATTCTGGCACTCCAGATTGAATTTAAGAACACACCCGAAGTTGTAAAATGTATAACTACTCATTTGTTTTGCTAACTACCTAGCAAGAGGATGCATAACAACAGTATCAACTTCCGGTAGACAGGCGAAGAGCTATATGCGCAAATGAAACAATACCATTTGTTTCCAGTAGGCTAAAATGAACTAGTAGTTTATAGTATGTGGTATACAGTATGTTAGTATGGGTATTGGAACACAGCTCTAGACCTATAGACTAATAGTATATAGTATGTAGTATACAGTATGTTAGTATGGGTATTGGAACACAGCTCTAGATCTATAGACTAATAGTATACAGTATATAGTATGTAGTATACAGTGTGTTAGTATAGGTATTGGAACACAGCTCTAGACCTATAGACTAATAGTATATAGTATGTACTATACAGTATGTTAGTATGGGTATTGGAACACAGCTCTAGACCTATAGACTAATAGTATATAGTATATAGTATGTAGTATACAGTATGTTAGTATGGGTATTGGAACACAGTTCTAGTCTCTAGACCTATAGACTAACAGTATATAGTTTATAGTATGTGGTATACAGTGTGTTAGTATGGGTATTGGAACACAGCTCTAGACCTATAGACTAATAGTATATAGTATATAGTATACAATATGTAGTATACAGTGTGTAAGTATGGGTATTGGAACACAGTTCTAGTCTCTAGATCTATAGACTAAAAGTATATAGTATATAGTATGTAGTATACAGTATGTTAGTATGGGTATTGGAACACAACTCTAGACCTATAGACTAATAGTATATAGTATATAGTATGTAGTATACAGTATGTTAGTATGGGTTTTAGAACACAGCTATAGTCTCTAGACCTATAGACTAATAATATATAGTATGTAGTATACCGTATGTTAGTATGGGTATTAGAAGACAGCTCTAGACCTATAGACTAATTGTCAGGATTTGGCCAGGGTTGTTCCGGGTTTTGGTCAGTAGATGCCCCCATTGTGCTTTTTGTCCCTATGTTTTTCCCTTGATCCCCATTATTATTTGCACCTGTGCCTCGTTTTCTCTAATTGTATTTAAACCCTTAGTTTCCCTCAGTTCTGTGCTCTGTGTTTGTATGTTAGCACCCTGCCCTAGTGTTCTGTGTACTCTTGTCGATTCCGGGTGACGCTCTTGTGGTATTCTGTTTTTTGTTTATTTTTTGTGAGTTTTTTTGAGGCCTTTTTGTGCTTTTCCTACTACCTTTTGGATTTGCCATTTTTTGTATTTAAGGATTTTTTCTTTATTAAATACACCGTCTTAAGTACTGCTGTGTCTGCCTCATCTTCTGGGTTCTGCTGACTATTCGTGGCTCAGTTGGTTAAGTGACTGTTTCTCACTCCGGAGACCCAGGTTCGTAACCAGGTCCTGACACTAATAGTATATAGTATACAGTATGTGGTATACAGTGTGTTAGTATGGGTATTGGAACACAGCTCTAGCCTCTAGACCTATAGACTAATAGTATATAGTATGTAGTATACAGTGTGTTAGTATGGGTATTGGAACACAGCTCTAGTCTCTAGACCTATAGACTAATAGTATATAGTATGTAGTATACAGTGTGTTAGTATGGGTATTGGAACACAGCTCTAGCCTCTAGACCTATAGACTAATAGTATATAGTATGTAGTATACAGTGTGTTAGTATGGGTATTGGAACACAGCTCTAGTGTCTAGACCTATAGACTAATAGTATATAGTATGTAGTATATAGTATGTAGTATATAGTATGTAGTATACAGTGTGTTAGTATAGGTATTGGAACACAGTTCTAGTCTCTAGACCAATAGACTAATAGTATATAGTATATAGTATGTAGTATACAGTGTGTTAGTATGGGTATTGGAACACAGCTCTAGACCTATAGACTAATACATTTACATGACATACATTTAAGTCATACATTTAAGTCAAGTCATTTGGCAGACGCTCTTATCCAGAGCGACTTACAAATTGGTGAATTCACCTTATGACATCAGTGGAACAGCCACTTTACAATAGTGCATCTAAATCATTTAAGGGGGGGGGGGTGAGAAGGATTACTTTATCCTATCCTAGGTATTCCTTGAAGAGGTGGGGTTTCAGGTGTCTCCGGAAGGTGGTGATTGACTCCGCTGTCCTGGCGTCGTGAGGGAGTTTGTTCCACCATTGGGGGGCAAGAGCAGCGAACAGTTTTGACTGCGCTGAGCGGGAACTGTACTTCCTCAGTGGTAGGGAGGCGAGCAGGCCAGAGGTGGATGAACGCAGTGCCCTTGTTTGGGTGTAGGGCCTGATCAGAGCCTGGAGGTACTGCGGTGCCGTTCCCCTCACAGCTCCGTAGGCAAGCACCATGGTCTTGTAGCGGATGCGAGCTTCAACTGGAAGCCAGTGGAGAGAGCGGAGGAGCGGGGTGACGTGAGAGAACTTGGGAAGGTTGAACACCAGACGGGCTGCGGCGTTCTGGATGAGTTGTAGGGGTTTAATGGCACAGGCAGGGAGCCCAGCCAACAGCGAGTTGCAGTAATCCAGACGGGAGATGACAAGTGCCTGGATTAGGACCTGCGCCGCTTCCTGTGTGAGGCAGGGTCGTACTCTACGGATGTTGTAGAGCATGAACCTACAGGAACGGGCCACCGCCTTGATGTTAGTTGAGAACGACAGGGTGTTGTCCAGGATCACGCCAAGGTTCTTAGCGCTCTGGGAGGAGGACACAATGGAGTTGTCAACCGTGATGGCGAGATCATGGAACGGGCAGTCCTTCCCCGGGAGGAAGAGCAGCTCCGCCTTGCCGAGGTTCAGCTTGAGGTGGTGATCCGTCATCCACACTGATATGTCTGCCAGACATGCAGAGATGCGATTCGCCACCTGGTCATCAGAAGGGGAAAGGAGAAGATTAATTGTGTGTCGTCTGCATAGCAATGATAGGAGAGACCATGTGAGGTTATGACAGAGCCAAGTGACTTGGTGTATAGCGAGAATAGGAGAGGGCCTAGAACAGAGCCCTGGGGGACACCAGTGGTGAGAGCGCGTGGTGAGGAGACAGATTCTCGCCACGCCACCTGGTAGGAGCGACCTGTCAGGTAGGACGCAATCCAAGCGTGGGCCGCGCCGGAGATGCCCAACTCGGAGAGGGTGGAGAGGAGGATCTGATGGTTCACAGTATTGAAGGCAGCCGATAGGTCTAGAAGGATGAGAGCAGAGGAGAGAGAGTTAGCTTTAGCAGTGCGGAGCGCCTCCGTGATACAGAGAAGAGAAGTCTCAGTTGAATGACTAGTCTTGAAACCTGACTGATTTGGATCAAGAAGGTCATTCTGAGAGAGATAGCGGGAGAGCTGGCCAAGGACGGCACGTTCAAGAGTTTTGGAGAGAAAAGAAAGAAGGGATACTGGTCTGTAGTTGTTGACATCGGAGGGATCGAGTGTAGGTTTTTTCAGAAGGGTGCAACTCTCGCTCTCTTGAAGACGGAAGGGACGTAGCCAGCGGTCAGGGATGAGTTGATGAGCGAGGTGAGGTAAGGGAGAAGGTCTCCGGAAATGGTCTGGAGAAGAGAGGAGGGGATAGGGTCAAGCGGGCAGGTTGTTGGGCGGCCGGCCGTCACAAGAAGCGAGATTTCATCTGGAGAGAGAGGGGAGAAAGAGGTCAGAGCACAGGGTAGGGCAGTGTGAGCAGAACCAGCGGTGTCGTTTGACTTAGCAAACGAGGATCGGATGTCGTCGACCTTCTTTTCAAAATGGTTGACGAAGTCATCTGCAGAGAGGGAGGAGGGGGAGGGGGAGGAGGATTCAGGAGGGAGGAGAAGGTGGCAAAGAGCTTCCTAGGGTTAGAGGCAGATGCTTGGAATTTAGAGTGGTAGAAAGTGGCTTTAGCAGCAGAGACAGAGGAGGAAAATGTAGAGAGGAGGGAGTGAAAGGATGCCAGGTCCGCAGGGAGGCGAGTTTTCTTCCATTTCCGCTCGGCTGCCCGGAGCCCTGTTCTGTGAGCTCGCAATGAGTCGTCGAGCCACGGAGCGGGAGGGGAGGACCGAGCTGGCCTGGAGGATAGGGGACATAGAGAGTCAAAGGATGCAGAAAGGGAAGAGAGGAGGGTTGAGGAGGCAGAATCAGGAGATAGGTTGGAGAAGGTTTGAGCAGAGGGAAGAGATGATAGGATGGAAGAGGAGAGAGTAGCGGGGGAGAGAGAGCGAAGGTTGGGACGGCGCGATACCATCCGAGTAGGGGCAGTGTGGGAAGTGTTGGATGAGAGCGAGAGGGAAAAGGATACGAGGTAGTGGTCGGAGACTTGGAGGGGAGTTGCGATGAGGTTAGTGGAAGAACAGCATCTAGTAAAGATGAGGTCGAGCATATTGCCTGCCTTGTGAGTAGGGGGGGAAGGTGAGAGGGTGAGGTCAAAAGAGGAGAGGAGTGGAAAGAAGGAGGCAGAGAGGAATGAGTCAAAGGTAGACGTGGGGAGGTTAAAGTATGTAGTATACAGTGTGTTAGTATGGGTATTAGAACACAGCTCTAGTCTCTAGACCTATAGACTAATATTATATAGTATGTAGTATACAGTATGTTAGTATGGGTATTAGAACACAGCTATAGTCTCTAGACCTATAGACTAATAGTATGTAGTATACAGTATGTTAGTATGGGTATTGGAACACAGCTCTAGTCTCTAGACCTATAGACTAATAGTATATAGTATGTAGTATACAGTATGTTAGTATGGGTATTGGAACACAGTTCTAGACCTATAGACTAATAGTATATAGTATGTAGTATACAGGTCGCTCTGGATAAGAGCGTCTGCTAAATGACTTAAATGTAAATGTAATACAGTATGTTAGTATGGGTATTGGAACACAGTTCTAGTCTCTAGACCTATGGACTAATAGTATATAGTATGTAGTATACAGTATGTTAGTATGGTTATTGGAACACAGTTCTAGTCTCTAGACCTATAGACTAATAGTATATAGTATATAGTATGGTAGTATGGGTATTCGAACGCAGCTTTGGTCTCAATATGACACCTTGTTAAAATAAAGGTTAATAACATTAACAGTTTATGTGAGTGTTAAATAATGACCATCTTTATCAGTGGTAAAGCACAGGTGGTAAAGCACAACAAATACAGACATACTGTATCTCTCATAGTCAAGGTGGGTCTGTTGATATGAATTTGTTGAAGCCTCCATTACATACAACGTACACAAGATGGGGCCCTTGCACTGCATGTCATTTTGCAGTGGTGTTTTTGTTGTTGTTGTCCTGTGTAGTCCGGAAGTACAGAGTACCCCGCCCCGGTTGCAGTTGCAAGGCGCCCGCCAGTATCCCAAGATTCCGCTGTTTCTGCAATGACCTCGCCGATAACGGAGTCGGTAGTGTAAGCTGTGTTGTGTGCTCTCCTTGCATGGTGGATGATGGCCGCTTCAAAGCCCGTTGAGCCGCAGTCCGGGAGCAGTCTCCCTCGCTGGCAGCTGGCCCTCCTGATCGGAACCCCCATAGTGCTGGGTGTAGGAGCTGTTTACCTGTGGAACCGCAGCAAGACGAAGGACTCACCGGGGAAACGGAATGGGGAACGGACAACTCCAGAAGGCAGCGCGAGCCCCGTCCAGGGCCAAGACGGCGCAGCTAACCGAACCAGTCGCGAGCTGGAGGACATGGTATGAATCTCAGGCTCTCCTAGATATAACTCTGCTTTACTTCAGTTTTCCTGCCCAGCCTGGTACTAGCTATAACACTAAATCCGTGTTCCTTGAGCAGAATTTGTTCAGTGCCGAAATACATTCAAGGACAGACTGTCAATGAATCCCACCTATATGTAGCAGATGGCCGCTAACTAGCTAGGTAGCTAGTTAGAATGGTAAAAAAAAAAGCACGCTCACTGACGTTAACTAGGCGCCTAAATAACAATTTCAACGAAGGAAACTAATGTAGTTACACTAAGTCATATTTAGCGTGGTATGAGCAAAACATGTCGCTAACTAGCTAGTTGAACTGAGAGCCAAGCACATGTTTTACTAATTCTATAGAGCCATCAAGAAGGATTCATACCCCTTGACTTGTTAAATTTAACCTTAACCGGGAGGCAAGTCAGTTAAGAACAAATTCGTATTTATAATGACGGCCTAGGAACAGTGGGTTAACTGTCTGTTCAGGGGCAGAACGACAGATTTTTACCCTGTCAGCTCGGGGATTTGATCTAGCAACCTCCCGGTCCAACTCTAACCACTGGGCTACCTGCCTCCCGGTCCAACTCTAACCACTGGGCTACCTGCCTCCCGGTCCAACTCTGACCACTGGGCTACCTGCCTCCCGGTCCAACTCTAGAAACCACTAGGCTACCTGCCTCCCGGTCCAACTCTCTAACCACTAGGCTACCTGCCTCCCGGTCCAACTCTCTAACCACTGGGCTACCTGCCTCCCGGTCCAACTCTCTAACCACTGGGCTACCTGCCTCCCGGTCCAACTCTCTAACCACTAGGCTACCTGCCTCCCGGTCCAACTCTCTAACCACTGGGCTACCTGCCTCCCGGTCCAACTCTCTAACCACTGGGCTACCTGCCTCCCGGTCCAACTCTCTAACCACTAGGCTACCTGCCTCCCGGTCCAACTCTCTGACCACTAGGCTACCTGCCTCCCGGTCCAACTCTCTGACCACTAGGCTACCTGCCTCCCAGTCCAACTCTCTAACCACTAGACTACCTGCCTCCCGGTCCAACTCTCTAACCACTGGGCTACCTGCCTCCCGGTCCAACTCTCTCACCACAGGGCTACCTGCCTCCCGGTCCAACTCTCTAAACACTAGGCTACCTGCCTCCCGGTCCAACTCTCTGACCACTAGGCTACCTGCCTCCCGGTCCAACTCTCTCACCACAAGGCTACCTGCCTCCCGGTCCAACTCTAGAAACCACTAGGCTACCTGCCTTCCGGTCCTACTCTCTAACCACTAGGCTACCTGTCTCCCGGTCCAACTCTCTAACCACTGGGCTACCTGCCTCCCGGTCCAACTCTAACCACTGGGCTACCTGCCTCCCGGTCCAACTCTCTGACCACTAGGCTACCTGCCTCCCGGTCCAACTCTAGAAACCACTAGGCTACCTGCCTTCCGGTCCAACTCTCTAACCACTGGGCTACCTGTCTCCCGGTCCAACTCTCTAACCACTGGGCTTCCTGCCTCCCGGTCCAACTCTCTAACTACTAGGCTTCCTGCCTCCCGGTCCAACTCTCTAACCACTAGGCTTCCTGCCTTCCGGTCCAACTCTCTAACCACTGGGCTACCTGTCTCCCGGTCCAACTCTCTAACCACTAGGCTACCTGCCTCCCGGTCCAACTCTAGAAACCACTAGGCTACCTGCCTTCCGGTCCAACTCTCTAACCACTGGGCTACCTGTCTCCCGGTCCAACTCTCTAACCACTGGGCTACCTGCCTCCCTGTCCTACTCTCTAACCACTGGGCTACCTGTCTCCTGGTCCAACTCTCTAACCACTGGGCTACCTGTCTCCCGGTACAACTCTCTAACCACTAGGCTACCTGCCTCCCGGTCCAACTCTAGAAACCACTAGGCTACCTGCCTCCCGGTCCAACTCTCTAACCACTGGGCTACCTGTCTCCCGGTCCAACTCTCTAACCACTGGGCTACCTGTCTCCCGGTCCAACTCTCTAACCACTGGGCTACCTGTCTCCCGGTCCAACTCTCTAACCACTAGGCTTCCTGCCTCCCAGTCCAACTCTAACCACTGGGCTACCTGCCTCCCGGTCCAACTCTCTGACCACTAGGCTACCTGCCTCCCGGTCCAACACTCTAACAACTAGGCTACCTGCCGCCCCAAAATAGATCTTGTCCAGTACGGGTATCAAACCTGCAACCTTTGCGTTATCAGTGCGATACTCTGATCAACTGAAGCTAACCAGACTTTTTTTATTTTTTTATTTTACCAGATAGGCCAGTTGAGAACACCTTTATTTAACCAGGTAGGCCAGTTGAGAACACCTTTATTTAACCAGGTAGGCCAGTTGAGAACACCTTTATTTAACCAGGTAGGCCAGTTGAGAACAAGTTCTCATTTACAACTTCAAAAAGTGTATTACTTTGCTAAGTCTTTTACAGTATTGTTTTAGTGCCTTGTTGCAAACAAGGTTTTGGAGTATTAGTATTCTCTACAGCCTTTGTTCTTTTCACTCTGTCAATTAGTTTAGTATTGTGGAATAACTACAATGTTGTGGATCCATCCTCAGTCTTCTCCTGTCACAGCCATTAAACTCTGTGACTGTTTTAAAGTCACCATTGGCCTCATGGTGAAATCCCTGAGCTGTTTCCTTCTTCTCCGGCAACTGAGTTAGGAAGGACGCCTGTATCTTTGTAGTGACTGGGCTTATTGATACACCATCCAAAGTGTAATTAATAACTTCACCATGATCAAAGGGATATTCAAGGTGTGCTTTTTTAAACATTTTACCCATCGAGGCTTTGGAAAACATCCCTGGTCTTTGGTTGAATCTGTTTTGAAATTCAGTGCTGGACCGAGGGACCTTACAGGTGTAGTCATTCAAAATCATGTTAAACAACTTATTTAGCGGTTGAATACTTATTGACTCAAGACATATACATTTTTCATTTATTAATTCATTTGTAACAATTTCAATAAACATAATTCCACTTTGACATTATGGGGTATTGTGTGTGTTTTGGCCAGTGACCAAAACAGTCTCAATTGTATCCCTTTTATAAATTCAGGCTGTGTAACAACAAAATGTGGAAAAAGGGGTGTGAATATTTTCTGACTGTATTGAGTCACCTTGCTTTTCCTTTCGTTTACTCGTTTGCTAACAAGTCACCAAACACTACCGATGGTCAGAACTCCTGCTCATTGTTGCTCATTGGTTGGTCTCTGTGATTGCCCTTGTTCCCATAGTTGGTAAGGGGGGACAGATCTTAATTGGTTCAGACAGGGAAGGGCTTGCCAGTCGAACAAAAAGTCCGATCCTGAATCTGCATTTAAAGCTACATAGTTCTGACATCTTGTTGTGTTAATTGCTTGTACACATTCACACAACCCAATCAATGTGACAAGTCCACAGTCAGTGTTGTATAGGAACCTTCCACTGCACTGCCTCACTCCATTCTGAGGTCATTTGTAACCTGCTAGCTACACCCAACCTGAGTCCACAGTTCAAAGTCTCTCCTCATTTGAATGAATTCAGCCACAGAAGTGATCTGTCTGTGATGAGCCTAACGTCTAGCTATGCAGGTGAGCTGCCAATGAGTAAGGCACACAATCATACCATTATTGTGGACTGTCAGATTAATATAATAGTTTGAATAAAACATTTGTGTGATATGCAAGAACGATTTCCCTAATAATCCTGTTTACATGGACTGAAATCAGGCTCCCTGTTGGGACTTCGTCAATCAAAATACACGTTCTAATACAGCGACCATGTTCTTTCAGGGAAGCGTATTTGATTTGATAAAATGTATATGTTTACTAAAATGGATACTCCCCCCACTCGCCCTAAAGAGGGAGGCCCACTCGCCCTAAAGAGGGAGGCCCACTCGCCCTAAAGAGGGAGGCCCACTCGCCCTAAAGAGGGAGGCCCACTCGCCTGGTGCTGGCACGTGTGCGGATCAAACACACCACTGGAACGCCCATTAAGGTGTTTACTTGTCCGAATCATTGAAAACATTGCTCAGAAAACCAGGTGTTTTAATCAGCGTATGTTTACTTGTATTATTAACTTATGCTGATTTTAAGATAAGGTGTTTAAATTACTACTGCCATAATGTTTAATATTCAATTATTATTGTGCATGTAAACTTACTCAATGTCAGGGCTGCAGGTTTGCAGGGGCCTCCGTTTACACAAGTCAGCACCATGAGTCGTTCTTGTTGGCTTGAAAATAACCCTGTCTGTCTAGCCCCTCCCTTTCTTTGACATGGTCGATTACACCATCTGAGAGGGATCCCTTCTCACTCCCTGGAGTAGGGGGACAGTCAGGATGGATGGATGGAGTAGGGGGACAGTGTGGCTGGATGGATGGAGTAGGGGGACAGTGTGGCTGGATGGATGGAGTAGGGGGACAGTCAGGATGGATGGATGGAGTAGGGGGACAGTCAGGATGGATGGATGGAGTAGGGGGACAGTCAGGATGGATGGATGGAGTAGGGGGACAGTGTGGCTGGATGGATGGAGTAGGGGGACAGTGTGGCTGGATGGATGGAGTAGGGGGACAGTGTGGCTGGATGGATGGAGTAGGGGGACAGTGTGGCTGGATGGATGGAGTAGGGGGACAGTCAGGATGGATGGATGGAGTAGGGGGACAGTCAGGATGGATGGATGGAGTAGGGGGACAGTCAGGATGGATGGATGGAGTAGGGGGACAGTCAGGATGGATGGATGGAGTAGGGGGACAGTCAGGATGGATAGATGGAGTGGGGGGACAGTCAGGATGGATGGATGGAGTGGGGGGACAGTCAGGATGGATGGATGGAGTAGGGGGACAGTCAGGATGGATGGATGGAGTAGGGGGACAGTCAGGATGGATGGATGGATGGAGTAGGGGGACAGTCAGGATGGATGGATGGATGGAGTAGGGGGACAGTCAGGATGGATGGATGGATGGAGTAGGGGGACAGTCAGGATGGATGGATGGATGGAGTAGGGGGACAGTCAGGATGGATGGATGGATGGAGTAGGGGGACAGTCAGGATGGATGGATGGATGGAGTAGGGGGACAGTCAGGATGGATGGATGGATGGATGGAGTAGGGGGACAGTCAGGATGGATGGATGGAGTAGGGGGACAGTGTGGCTGGATGGATGGAGTAGGGGGACAGTCAGGCTGGATGGATGGAGTAGGGGGACAGTCAGGATGGATGGATGGAGTAGGGGGACAGTCAGGATGGATGGATGGAGTAGGGGGACAGTCAGGCTGGATGGATGGAGTAGGGGGACAGTGTGGCTGGATGGATGGAGTAGGGGGACAGTGTGGCTGGATGGATGGAGTAGGGGGACAGTGTGGCTGGATGGATGGAGTAGGGGGACAGTCAGGTTGGATGGAGTAGGGGGACAGTGTGGCTGGATGGATGGAGTAGGGGGACAGTCAGGATGGATGGAGTAGGGGGACAGTCAGGATGGATGGATGGAGTAGGGGGACAGTCAGGCTGGATGGATGAAGTAGGGGGACAGTGTGGCTGGATGGATGGAGTAGGGGGACAGTCAGGTTGGATAGAGTAGGGGGCCAGTGTGGCTGGATGGAGTAGGGGGACAGTCAGGCTGGATGGATGGAGTAGGGGGACAGTCAGGCTGGATGGATGGAGTAGGGGGACAGTCAGGCTGGATGGATGGAGTAGGGGGACAGTGTGGCTGGATGGATGGAGTAGGGGGACAGTGTGGCTGGATGGATGGAGTAGGGGGACAGTGTGGCTGGATGGATGGAGTAGGGGGACAGTCTTGATGGATGGAGTAGGGGCACAGTGTGGCTGGATGGATGGAGTAGGGGGACAGTCAGGCTGGATGGATGGAGTAGGGGGACAGTCAGGATGGATGGTTAGGGATGGAGTAGGGGGTCAGTCAGGCTGGATGGATGGTTAGGGATGGAGTAGGGGGACATTTTGGATGGATGGAGTAGGGGGACAGTCAGGATGGATGGATGGTTAGGATGGAGTAGGGGGACAGTCAGGCTGGATGGATGGAGTAGGGGGACAGTCAGGATGGATGGATGTTAGGATGGAGTAGGGGGACAGTCAGGATGGATGGATGGTTAGGATGGGGTAGGGGGACAGTGTGGCTGGATGGATGGAGTAGGGGGACAGTCAGGATGGATGGAGTAGGGGGACAGTCAGGATGGATGGAGTAGGGGGACAGTGTGGCTGGATGGATGGAGTAGGGGGACAGTGTGGCTGGATGGATGGAGTAGGGGGACAGTGTGGCTGGATGGATGGAGTAGGGGGACAGTCAGGCTGGATGGATGGAGTAGGGGGACAGTCAGGATGGATGGATGGTTAGGGATGGAGTAGGGGGTCAGTCAGGCTGGATGGATGGTTAGGGATGGAGTAGGGGGACATTTTGGATGGATGGAGTAGGGGGACAGTCAGGATGGATGGATGGTTAGGATGGAGTAGGGGGACAGTCAGGCTGGATGGATGGAGTAGGGGGACAGTCAGGATGGATGGATGTTAGGATGGAGTAGGGGGACAGTCAGGATGGATGGATGGTTAGGATGGAGTAGGGGGAGAGTCAGGCTGGATGGATGGTTGGGATGGAGTAGGGGGACAGTTTGGATGAATGGTTAGGATGGAGTAGGGGGACAGTCAGGCTGGATGGATGGTTAGGGATGGAGTAGGGGGACAGTTTGGATGGATGGTTAGGATGGAGTAGGGGGACAGTGTGGCTGGATGGATGGTTTGGATGGGGGGCTGCCAGGATGGATGGTTAGGATGGAGTAGGGGGACAGTCTGGCTGGATGGATGGTTAGGATGGAGTAGGGGGACAGTCTGGCTGGATGGATGTGTCATGACGCTGGCCTGGGGGGTAGGTTTATGACAGTCATAAATACCTCTTTCTCCCTTTTTCCTTTCTCTACCCAACTGAGGTTACATTTGCAAACCCTTTGGTTAACATAGAGATTCTGGGAACTTCGGTAGGTGGGGGGGGGGGATGAACTATATTCTGGTAATCCGACCAATTGAACATATGCGGTGGTACTTAATGAATATGATGTCAGTTCGGTTGTCATCTGAGACATTCTCATCAATGATAAGATGACATAAACTCTACAGTGGAAAGTCTACACATCAGAGTTATCGGATTCACATGGAATTGTTGTTCAATTTAAATGTTTGAATATTAAATTATTTGTGATGGGATGAAATGTGATTTTAGCTTCTAAAAAGTGAGATTTGGGTTTTCATAAGAGAGGGCTCTGCTCAATCAGTGGCCCGCACCTGTGAAGGGACATGGGCTATAAAACTTTTCAAACACGCCCTCCTCTCCCTTCCTATATAAGCCCTTGACGACAATATAACTTCCTGTTCCGAGGATGTAGGACGACGGTCCGATGTCAGAATGGTTCAGACAATAACTACAGAAGGAGGCCAACATCAGCGCGAGCTTTGGTTGCGAATGGTATGAACTTTGAACTCTTATTCACTACAGAAGTGATACCTCCAAGCCGTTGAGTTAGCAACAGCAGATGCAACGAGGGTTAGGAAGGAACAGACAGAGTATCCCGTCTGTCACACAACAACGTTACTACATCGTATCCAATTGACAACCAGAGACATTCTTCAAAGGACTCCGTTTGGCAACACGGCCTTCCATCTACCACCAACCTACCGAAGCGCAGCTCCGAGTAAATATTTATTGCATTTTTCTTTTCCAAATGGGCGGTAATTTAGAATGCAGCAGATACTGTATTTACGATAGCACAGCTTCTCCCTGTGTCCCTCAGTCTTCCCGCTCTTTCACTCAAACCCAGCCCTTTTCCTTTGTGTAACAAGCTATCATATCTGTTCCGCCCGCTAGGGACGTTTTCCTTTATGACGTAATTTGTAATCAAGTTATGATTTAATTATGTGTATGTGTAATTCTGTGTGATTAGTTAGGTATTTAGTAAATAAATAATTAAACCCAATTTTGTATTGCTGGTTGAACTTGTTAGCCAGGGTTCGTGCAGATGAGACTGAATTAAGATGACGATTGATATTGACTCCTATTGATGTAAAATATTACTAGGTCTTTAAGAGTTTATTCGGAAGATAACAGCTCTATAAATATTCTTTCATGGTGCCCGACTCTCTAGTTAATTACATTTACATGATTAGCTCAATCAGGTGATATTAATTACGGATAAATTATTTTATAGAATAGCATGTCATATCACTTAATCCGGCATAGCCAAAGACACAACATAATTGGAGCCCCCTGATAGGAATCTAAAATAGAATGACGCTTTCATTTTGATTCAGCCTGTATAAAATTGAATGGCAGATTACATAATATACCACGTTTATCGTACACATTTTTGGAGTGATAGACAAGCATTATTGTGTGTGTGCTGAGGATTCCCCTCCGTGTCGTTCTAGTCAGTGGGTAACGTAAGGGAATACATTTCTGTATGAGGGCCGAGAAAGATAATTCTAGAAATCTGAGAAATCGAGCGTTTGGCCAAACGCGTTTCAGACGCGGTTAGGCTCGGTAATGATTCATTTCTTGAGCGAGGACAAAGAGCCAGCCGATCGGGAGATGTAAGCTTCAACATAATACGTTAGAAGTAAAACCTTTCCGTTGCCAAGGGAATCCTATGTGCTGCATTTCCAGGCACAAAGGAAGATTTAGCTTGCATGCTAAAGCTAACAAGGGAACATTTTTAAACTTGTCATATTAACCTAGATGAAGAAACTTCTCAGGTTAATTAAAGTTTAATACCCAGATAGCCTACCCAGGTAGGATTAATCATTGGCATTGATTAATTAATTACATTTGCTTTTGCAAATTCATTCACGTGCAACTTCCACATTACTGGTACAGTACTGAGTTCGTCAACATCTATAAATAGATTAAACGTGTCTTTTTTGCAGCTTCCAATGAATTCCAAACCCAAACTTTGAAAGAAAATAGGAACATTTTTCCTCTAAATGTTTCTAATAATGTGCAAGCTATCACAGGTGGTCACCACTCCTCCGCTAATTAGTGAACCTCCACCCATAAAAGGATTGATCTCTGACCTCAGCAGTGATACCAACCCTAATTATGCCATTAACGAAAAAACAGCCGAAATTGCGAACGCTCTCCATAATCAACCATCAGACACAGGCTTTGTGACAGTTCTCCCCACTGATGTGTCGCCATAAAAATGTGCATCGGCTACTTCTCTACCATTCTCACCACAATTGATCACTACCCAACTGACCGTTCCATTCCCCCCAAGATAAAGGAAACCTGGAGGGGTACTCCCTGTCCTATCTCACCAGAGTTATAGCTGGGTTGGTTCAAACATAGATTAAGGACCCTCTTTGTTTTCGTTAGGCACACACATGCATCCCTCTCTTCCCCCTCCAACCTAGTTGGAGCTGTGTTTATTATTTTTAATTACTCCTTGTTCACCCTTGACCCAGGGTGCCACTAACTCTGTCTCCCGCCCTTCCATCCTGTATAGTCCTCTGGACCGGGCCCAGGGTGCCACTAACTCTCCCTTCCATCCTGTAGAGTCCTCTGGACCGGGCCCATGGTGCCACTAACTCTCCCTTCCATCCTGTAGAGTCCTCTGGACCGGGCCCAGGGTGCCACTAACTCTGTCTCCCTCCCTTCCATCCTGTAGAGTCCTCTGGACCGGGCCCAGGGTGCTACTAACTCTCCCTCCTTTCCATCCTGTAGAGTCCTCTGGACCGGGCCCAGGGTGCCACTAACTCTGTCTCCCTCCCTTCCATCCTGTAGAGTCCTCTGGACCGGGCCCAGGGTGCCACTAACTCTGTCTCCCTCCCTTCCATCCTGTATAGTCCTCTGGACCGGGCCCAGGGTGCCACTAACTCTGTCTCCCTCCCTTCCATCCTGTAGAGTCCTCTGGACCGGGCCCAGGGTGCTAAGAACAAGGGTAACAAGTACTTCAAGGCTGGGAAGTATGAGCAGGCCATCCAGTGTTACACAGAGGCCATCGGTCTGTGTCCTAGAGACAACCAGACAGACCTGTCCACCTTCTACCAGAACAGAGCTGCTGCCTACGAACAGCAGGTTAGTGACAACTATCACCTTGGAAACCATTCATTATGTTGCTCTGTATGTGTTCATGTGGGTTTATAGCAGTGGAGGCTGGTGAGGGGAGGACAGCTCATAATACTAGCTGGAATGGAATGCTGTTTCATTAATTCCATACCAGCCATTACAATGAGCCCATCTTCTGATTGAAGGTGTCATCAGACATCACTGGTTTACACTGGACAACTAGAGTGTCCTCGTGTTAACATTAACGACATTGGTTGTCACCTCTCGGTGAAGTGGACAGAGGTGGTGCAGGACTACCCAGGGTTTGGGTGTCGTGGTGCTGTACCCAGGGTTTGGGTGTCGTGGTGCTGTACCCAGGTTTTGGGTGTCGTGGTGCTGTACCCAGGGTTTGGGTGTCGTGGTGCTGTACCCAGGGTTTGGGTGTCATGTGGTGCTGTAACCAGGGTTTGGGTGTCGTGGTGCTGTAACCAGGGTTTGGGTGTCGTGGTGCTGTACCCAGGGTTTGGGTGTCGTGGTGCTGTACCCAGGGTTTGGGTTTCATGTGGTGCTGTACCCAGGGTTTGGGTTTCATGTGGTGCTGTACCCAGGGTTTGGGTGTCATGTGGTGCTGTACCCAGGGTTTGGGTGTCATGTGGTGCTGTATCCAGGGTTTGGGTTTTAAGTGGTGCTGCACCCAGGGTTTGGGTGTCATGTGGTGCTGTACCCAGAGTTTGGGTTTCATGTGGTGCTGTACCCAGGGTTTGGGTGTCGTGGTGCTGTACCCAGAGTTTGGGTTTCATGTGGTGCTGTACCCAGGGTTTGGGTGTCGTGGTGCTGTACCCAGGGTTTGGGTGTCATGTGGTGTTGTATCCAGGGTTTGGGTGTCATGTGGTGCTGTACCCAGGGTTTGGGTGTCATGTGGTGCTGTACCCAGGGTTTGGGTGTCATGTGGTGCTGTACCCAGGGTTTGGGTGTCATGTGGTGCTGTACCCAGGGTTTGGGTGTCGTGGTGCTGTACCCAGGGTTTGGGTGTCATGTGGTGCTGTACCCAGGGTTTGGGTGTCATGTGGTGCTGTACCCAGGGTTTGGGTGTCATGTGGTGCTGTACCCAGGGTTTGGGTGTCATGTGGTGCTGTACCCAGGGTTTGGGTGTCATGTGGTGCTGTACCCAGGGTTTGGGTGTCATGTGGTGCTGTATCCAGGGTTTGGGTGTCATGTGGTGCTGTGTCATTGACATAAACTGTCTGTGTTTGTAGATGATGTGGACAGAGGTGGTGCAGGACTGTACCAAGGCTGTAGAGATGAACCCACGCTACATCAAGGCCCTGTTCAGGAGGGCCAAGGCCCTGGAGAGACTGGACAACAAGAAGGAGTGCCTGGAAGGTACACACACACACACACACACACACACACTGGATAACAAGAACTACATGGAAGGTACACACACACACACACTGGATAACAAGAACTACATGGAAGGTACACACACACACACACACACTGGATAACAAGAACTACATGGAAGGTACACACACACACTGGATAACAAGAACTACATGGAAGGTAGACACACACACACACACACACACTGGATAACAAGAACTACATGGAAGGTAGACACACACACACACACACACTGGACAACAATAACTACATTGAAGGTGGACTGTCACACACACACTGGAGGATAGGTATATCCCATATCCCCCCCCCCCCCCCAGTTCCTGTAGATAACAAGGGAACCCCCATATATTCCCCCCTCCTCCTCCTGTTCCTGTAGATAACAAGGGAACCCCCATATATTCCCCCCTCTTCCTGTAGATAACAAGGGAACCCCCATATATTCCCCCTCCTCCTGTTCCTGTAGATGACACGGGAACCCCCATATATTCCCCCTCCTGTTCCTGTAGATAACAAGGGAACCCCCATATACCCCCCTCTTCCTGTAGATAACAAGGGAACCCCCATATATTCCCCCCTCCTCCTGTTCCTGTAGATGACAAGGGAACCCCCATATACCCCCCCTCCTCCTGTTCCTGTAGATAACAAGGGAACCCCCATATACCCCCCTCCTCCTGTTCCTGTAGATAACAAGGGAACCCCCATATATTCCCCCTCTTCCTGTAGATAACAAGGGAACCCCCATATATTCCCCCTCCTCCTGTTCCTGTAGATAACAAGGGAACCCCCATATATTCCCCCTCCTCCTGTTCCTGTAGATAACAAGGGAACCCCCATATATTCCCCCTCTTCCTGTAGATAACAAGGGAACCCCCATATATTCCCCCTCCTCCTGTTCCTGTAGATGACACGGGAACCCCCATATATTCCCCCTCCTGTTCCTGTAGATAACAAGGGAACCCCCATATACCCCCCTCTTCCTGTAGATAACAAGGGAACCCCCATATATTCCCCCTCCTCCTGTTCCTGTAGATGACAAGGGAACCCCCATATATTCCCCCTCCTCCTGTTCCTGTAGATAACAAGGGAACCCCCATATACCCCCCCTCCTCCTGTTCCTGTAGATAACAAGGGAACCCCATATATTCCCCCCTCCTCCTGTTCCTGTAGATAACAAGGGAACCCCCATATATTCCCCCCCTCCTCCTCCTGTTCCTGTAGATAACAAGGGAACCCCCATATATTCCCCCTCCTCCTATTCCTGTAGATAACAAGGGAACCCCATATATTCCCCCCTCCTCCTGTTCCTGTAGATGACAAGGGAACCCCCATATATTCCCCCCTCCTCCTATTCCTGTAGATAACAAGGGAACCCCATATATTCCCCCCTCCTCCTGTTCCTGTAGATAACAAGGGAACCCCCATATATTCCCCCTCCTGTTCCTGTAGATAACAAGGGAACCCCCATATATTCCCCCCTCCTGTTCCTGTAGATAACAAGGGAACCCCCATATATTCCCCCTCCTCCTGTTCCTGTAGATGACAAGGGAACCCCCATATACCCCCTCCTCCTCCTGTTCCTGTAGATAACAAGGGAACCCCCATATATTCCCCCTCCTGTTCCTGTAGATAACAAGGGAAACCCCATATATTCCCCCTCCTGTTCCTGTAGATAACAAGGGAACCCCCATATATTCCCCCTCCTGTTCCTGTAGATAACAAGGGAACCCCCATATACCCCCCTCCTCCTCCTGTTCCTGTAGATAACAAGGGAACCCCCATATACCCCCTCCTCCTCCTGTTCCTGTAGATAACAAGGGAACCCCCATATATTCCCCCCCTCCTGTTCCTGTAGATAACAAGGGAACCCCCATATATTCCCCCCCTCCTGTTCCTGTAGATAACAAGGGAACCCCCATATACCCTCCTCCTCCTCCTGTTCCTGTAGATAACAAGGGAACCCCCATATATTCCCCCTCCTCCTCCTGTTCCTGTAGATAACAAGGGAACCCCCATATACCCCCTCCTCCTCCTGTTCCTGTAGATAACAAGGGAACCCCCATATATTCCCCCTCCTGTTCCTGTAGATAACAAGGGAACCCCCATATATTCCCCCTCCTGTTCCTGTAGATAACAAGGGAACCCCCATATACCCTCCTCCTCCTCCTGTTCCTGTAGATAACAAGGGAACCCCCATATATTCCCCCCTCCTCCTGTTCCTGTAGATAACAAGGGAACCCCCATATACCCCCCTCCTCCTCCTGTTCCTGTAGATAACAAGGGAACCCCCATATATTCCCCCCTCCTGTTCCTGTAGATAACAAGGGAACCCCCATATATTCCCCCTCCTGTTCCTGTAGATAACAAGGGAACCCCCATATACCCTCCTCCTCCTCCTGTTCCTGTAGATAACAAGGGAACCCCCATATATTCCCCCCTCCTCCTCCTGTTCCTGTAGATAACAAGGGAACCCCCATATATTCCCCCTCCTCCTCCTATTCCTGTAGATGACAAGGGAACCCCCATATATTCCCCCTCCTCCTCCTGTTCCTGTAGATAACAAGGGAACCCCCATATATTCCCCCTACTGTTCCTGTAGATTACAAGGGAACCCCCATATATTCCCCCTCCTGTTCCTGTAGATAACAAGGGAAACCCCATATATTCCCCCTCCTGTTCCTGTAGATAACAAGGGAACCCCCATATATTCCCCCTCCTGTTCCTGTAGATAACAAGGGAACCCCCATATACCCCCTCCTCCTCCTGTTCCTGTAGATAACAAGGGAACCCCCATATACCCCCTCCTCCTCCTGTTCCTGTAGATAACAAGGGAACCCCCATATATTCCCCCTCCTGTTCCTGTAGATAACAAGGGAACCCCCATATATTCCCCCTCCTGTTCCTGTAGATAACAAGGGAACCCCCATATACCCTCCTCCTCCTCCTGTTCCTGTAGATAACAAGGGAACCCCCATATATTCCCCCTCCTCCTCCTGTTCCTGTAGATAACAAGGGAACCCCCATATACCCCCTCCTCCTCCTGTTCCTGTAGATAACAAGGGAACCCCCATATATTCCCCCTCCTGTTCCTGTAGATAACAAGGGAACCCCCATATATTCCCCCTCCTGTTCCTGTAGATAACAAGGGAACCCCCATATACCCTCCTCCTCCTCCTGTTCCTGTAGATAACAAGGGAACCCCCATATATTCCCCCTCCTCCTCCTGTTCCTGTAGATAACAAGGGAACCCCCATATACCCCCTCCTCCTCCTGTTCCTGTAGATAACAAGGGAACCCCCATATATTCCCCCTCCTGTTCCTGTAGATAACAAGGGAACCCCCATATATTCCCCCCTCCTGTTCCTGTAGATAACAAGGGAACCCCCATATACCCTCCTCCTCCTCCTGTTCCTGTAGATAACAAGGGAACCCCCATATATTCCCCCTCCTCCTCCTGTTCCTGTAGATAACAAGGGAACCCCCATATATTCCCCCTCCTCCTCCTATTCCTGTAGATGACAAGGGAACCCCCATATATTCCCCCTCCTCCTCCTGTTCCTGTAGATAACAAGGGAACCCCCATATATTCCCCCCTACTGTTCCTGTAGATTACAAGGGAACCCCCATATATTCCCCCTCCTGTTCCTGTAGATAACAAGGGAACCCCCATATATTCCCCCTCCTCCTCCTGTTCCTGTAGATAACAAGGGAACCCCCATATATTCCCCCCTCCTCCTGTTCCTGTAGATAACAAGGGAACCCCCATATATTCCCCTCCTCCTCCTGTTCCTGTAGATGACAAGGGAACCCCCATATATTCCCCCTCCTCCTGTTCCTGTAGATAACAAGGGAACCCCCATATATTCCCCCTCCTGTTCCTGTAGATAACAAGGGAACCCCCATATATTCCCCCTCTTCCTGTAGATAACAAGGGAACCCCCATATAATCCCCCTCCTCCTCCTATTCCTGTAGATGACAAGGGAACCCCCATATATTCCCCCTCCTCCTCCTGTTCCTGTAGATAACAAGGGAACCCCCATATATTCCCCCTACTGTTCCTGTAGATTACAAGGGAACCCCCATATATTCCCCCTCCTGTTCCTGTAGATAACAAGGGAACCCCCATATATTCCCCCTCCTCCTCCTGTTCCTGTAGATAACAAGGGAACCCCCATATATTCCCCCTCCTCCTGTTCCTGTAGATAACAAGGGAACCCCCATATATTCCCCCTCCTCCTCCTGTTCCTGTAGATGACAAGGGAACCCCCATATATTCCCCCTCCTCCTGTTCCTGTAGATAACAAGGGAACCCCCATATATTCCCCCTCCTGTTCCTGTAGATAACAAGGGAACCCCCATATATTCCCCCTCTTCCTGTAGATAACAAGGGAACCCCCATATATTCCCCCTCCTCCTGTTCCTGTAGATGACACGGGAACCCCCATATATTCCCCCCTCCTGTTCCTGTAGATAACAAGTGAACCCCCATATATTCCCCCCCTCCTCCTGTTCCTGTAGATGACAAGGGAACCCCCATATATTCCCCCCTCCTCCTATTCCTGTAGATAACAAGGGAACCCCATATATTCCCCCCCTCCTCCTGTTCCTGTAGATAACAAGGGAACCCCCATATATTCCCCCCCTCCTGTTCCTGTAGATAACAAGGGAACCCCCATATATTCCCCCCCTCCTGTTCCTGTAGATAACAAGGGAACCCCCATATATTCCCCCTCCTCCTGTTCCTGTAGATGACAAGGGAACCCCCATATACCCCCTCCTCCTCCTGTTCCTGTAGATAACAAGGGAACCCCCATATATTCCCCCCTCCTGTTCCTGTAGATAACAAGGGAAACCCCATATATTCCCCCCTCCTGTTCCTGTAGATAACAAGGGAACCCCCATATATTCCCCCCTCCTGTTCCTGTAGATAACAAGGGAACCCCCATATACCCCCCTCCTCCTCCTGTTCCTGTAGATAACAAGGGAACCCCCATATACCCCCCTCCTCCTCCTGTTCCTGTAGATAACAAGGGAACCCCCATATATTCCCCCCTCCTGTTCCTGTAGATAACAAGGGAAACCCCATATATTCCCCCTCCTGTTCCTGTAGATAACAAGGGAACCCCCATATACCCCCCTCCTCCTCCTGTTCCTGTAGATAACAAGGGAACCCCCATATATTCCCCCCTCCTCCTCCTGTTCCTGTAGATAACAAGGGAACCCCCATATACCCCCCTCCTCCTCCTGTTCCTGTAGATAACAAGGGAACCCCCATATATTCCCCCTCCTGTTCCTGTAGATAACAAGGGAACCCCCATATATTCCCCCTCCTGTTCCTGTAGATAACAAGGGAACCCCCATATACCCTCCTCCTCCTCCTGTTCCTGTAGATAACAAGGGAACCCCCATATATTCCCCCCTCCTCCTCCTGTTCCTGTAGATAACAAGGGAACCCCCATATACCCCCCTCCTCCTCCTGTTCCTGTAGATAACAAGGGAACCCCCATATATTCCCCCTCCTGTTCCTGTAGATAACAAGGGAACCCCCATATATTCCCCCCTCCTGTTCCTGTAGATAACAAGGGAACCCCCATATACCCTCCTCCTCCTCCTGTTCCTGTAGATAACAAGGGAACCCCCATATATTCCCCCTCCTCCTCCTGTTCCTGTAGATAACAAGGGAACCCCCATATATTCCCCCTCCTCCTCCTATTCCTGTAGATGACAAGGGAACCCCCATATATTCCCCCTCCTCCTCCTGTTCCTGTAGATAACAAGGGAACCCCCATATATTCCCCCCTACTGTTCCTGTAGATTACAAGGGAACCCCCATATATTCCCCCTCCTGTTCCTGTAGATAACAAGGGAAACCCCATATATTCCCCCTCCTGTTCCTGTAGATAACAAGGGAACCCCCATATATTCCCCCTCCTGTTCCTGTAGATAACAAGGGAACCCCCATATACCCCCTCCTCCTCCTGTTCCTGTAGATAACAAGGGAACCCCCATATACCCCCTCCTCCTCCTGTTCCTGTAGATAACAAGGGAACCCCCATATATTCCCCCTCCTGTTCCTGTAGATAACAAGGGAACCCCCATATATTCCCCCCTCCTGTTCCTGTAGATAACAAGGGAACCCCCATATACCCTCCTCCTCCTCCTGTTCCTGTAGATAACAAGGGAACCCCCATATATTCCCCCTCCTCCTCCTGTTCCTGTAGATAACAAGGGAACCCCCATATACCCCCTCCTCCTCCTGTTCCTGTAGATAACAAGGGAACCCCCATATATTCCCCCTCCTGTTCCTGTAGATAACAAGGGAACCCCCATATATTCCCCCCTCCTGTTCCTGTAGATAACAAGGGAACCCCCATATACCCTCCTCCTCCTCCTGTTCCTGTAGATAACAAGGGAACCCCCATATATTCCCCCTCCTCCTCCTGTTCCTGTAGATAACAAGGGAACCCCCATATACCCCCTCCTCCTCCTGTTCCTGTAGATAACAAGGGAACCCCCATATATTCCCCCTCCTGTTCCTGTAGATAACAAGGGAACCCCCATATATTCCCCCCCTCCTGTTCCTGTAGATAACAAGGGAACCCCCATATACCCTCCTCCTCCTCCTGTTCCTGTAGATAACAAGGGAACCCCCATATATTCCCCCCTCCTCCTCCTGTTCCTGTAGATAACAAGGGAACCCCCATATATTCCCCCCTCCTCCTCCTATTCCTGTAGATGACAAGGGAACCCCCATATATTCCCCCCTCCTCCTCCTGTTCCTGTAGATAACAAGGGAACCCCCATATATTCCCCCCCTACTGTTCCTGTAGATTACAAGGGAACCCCCATATATTCCCCCCTCCTGTTCCTGTAGATAACAAGGGAACCCCCATATATTCCCCCCTCCTCCTCCTGTTCCTGTAGATAACAAGGGAACCCCCATATATTCCACCCCTCCTCCTTTTCCTGTAGATAACAAGGGAACCCCCATATATTCCCCTCCTCCTCCTGTTCCTGTAGATGACATGGGAACCCCCATATATTCCCCCCCTCCTCCTGTTCCTGTAGATAACAAGGGAACCCCCATATATTCCCCCTCCTGTTCCTGTAGATAACAAGGGAACCCCCATATATTCCCCCCTCTTCCTGTAGATAACAAGGGAACCCCCATATAATCCCCCCTCCTCCTCCTATTCCTGTAGATGACAAGGGAACCCCCATATATTCCCCCTCCTCCTCCTGTTCCTGTAGATAACAAGGGAACCCCCATATATTCCCCCTACTGTTCCTGTAGATTACAAGGGAACCCCCATATATTCCCCCTCCTGTTCCTGTAGATAACAAGGGAACCCCCATATATTCCCCCCTCCTCCTCCTGTTCCTGTAGATAACAAGGGAACCCCCATATATTCCCCCCCTCCTCCTGTTCCTGTAGATAACAAGGGAACCCCCATATATTCCCCCCTCCTCCTCCTGTTCCTGTAGATGACAAGGGAACCCCCATATATTCCCCCCTCCTCCTGTTCCTGTAGATAACAAGGGAACCCCCATATATTCCCCCTCCTGTTCCTGTAGATAACAAGGGAACCCCCATATATTCCCCCTCTTCCTGTAGATAACAAGGGAACCCCCATATATTCCCCCTCCTCCTGTTCCTGTAGATGACACGGGAACCCCCATATATTCCCCCTCCTGTTCCTGTAGATAACAAGGGAACCCCCATATACCCCCCCTCTTCCTGTAGATAACAAGGGAACCCCCATATATTCCCCCTCCTCCTGTTCCTGTAGATGACAAGGGAACCCCCATATACCCCCCTCCTCCTGTTCCTGTAGATAACAAGGGAACCCCCATATACCCCCTCCTCCTGTTCCTGTAGATAACAAGGGAACCCCCATATATTCCCCCCCCCTCCTCCTGTTCCTGTAGATGACAAGGGAACCCCATATATTCTCCTCCTGTTCCTGTAGATAACAAGGGAACCCCCATATATTCCCCCTCCTGTTCCTGTAGATAACAAGGGAACCCCCATATATTCCCCCTCCTCCTGTTCCTGTAGATGACAAGGGAACCCCCATATACCCCCCTCCTCCTCCTGTTCCTGTAGATAACAAGGGAACCCCCATATATTCCCCCTCCTGTTCCTGTAGATAACAAGGGAACCCCCATATATTCCCCCTCCTGTTCCTGTAGATAACAAGGGAACCCCCATATATTCCCCCCCTCCTGTTCCTGTAGATAACAAGGGAACCCCCATATACCCCCTCCTCCTGTTCCTGTAGATAACAAGGGAACCCCCATATATTCCCCCTCCTCCTCCTGTTCCTGTAGATAACAAGGGAACCCCCATATATTCCCCCCCCTCCTCCTCCTATTCCTGTAGATGACAAGGGAACCCCCATATATTCCCCCTCCTCCTCCTGTTCCTGTAGATAACAAGGGAACCCCCATATATTCCCCCCCTACTGTTCCTGTAGATTACAAGGGAACCCCCATATATTCCCCCTCCTGTTCCTGTAGATAACAAGGGAACCCCCATATATTCCCCCTCCTCCTCCTGTTCCTGTAGATAACAAGGGAACCCCCATATATTCCCCCTCCTCCTCCTGTTCCTGTAGATAACAAGGGAACCCCCATATATTCCCCCCTCCTCCTCCTGTTCCTGTAGATGACAAGGGAACCCCCATATATTCCCCCCCCTCCTCCTGTTCCTGTAGATAACAAGGGAACCCCCATATATTCCCCCCTCCTCCTCCTGTTCCTGTAGATGACAAGGGAACCCCCATATATTCCCCCCTCCTCCTGTTCCTGTAGATGACAAGGGAACCCCCATATATTCCCCCTCCTCCTGTTCCTGTAGATAACAAGGGAACCCCCATATATTCCCCCCCCTCCTCCTGTTCCTGTAGATAACAAGGGAACCCCCATATATTCCCCCTCCTCCTGTTCCTGTAGATAACAAGGGAACCCCCATATATTCCCCCCTCCTCCTATTCCTGTAGATAACAAGGGAACCCCCATATATTCCCCCCTCCTCCTATTCCTGTAGATAACAAGGGAACCCCCATATATTCCCCCCTCCTCCTATTCCTGTAGATAACAAGGGAACCCCCATATACCCCCCCTCCTCCTGTTCCTGTAGATAACAAGGGAACCCCCATATATTCCCCTCCTGTTCCTGTAGATAACAAGGGAACCCCCATATATTCCCCCCTCCTCCTCCTGTTCCTGTAGATGACAAGGGAACCCCCATATATTCCCCCCCTCCTCCTGTTCCTGTAGATAACAAGGGAACCCCCATATATTCCCCCCCTCCTCCTCCTGTTCCTGTAGATAACAAGGGAACCCCCATATATTCCCCCTCCTCCTGTTCCTGTAGATAACAAGTGAACCCCCATATATTCCCCCCTCCTCCTCCTGTTCCTGTAGATGACAAGGGAACCCCCATATATTCCCCCTCCTCCTGTTCCTGTAGATAACAAGGGAACCCCCATATACCCCCTCCTCCTCCTGTTCCTGTAGATAACAAGGGAACCCCCATATATCCCCCTCCTGTTCCTGTAGATAACAAGGGAACCCCCATATATTCCCCCCTCCTCCTGTTCCTGTAGATAACAAGGGAACCCCCATATATTCCCCCCTCCTCCTGTTCCTGTAGATAACAAGGGAACCCCCATATACCCCCTCCTCCTCCTGTTCCTGTAGATAACAAGGGAACCCCCATATATTCCCCCCCTCCTCCTGTTCCTGTAGATAACAAGGGAACCCCCATATATTCCCCCTCCTCCTCCTGTTCCTGTAGATAACAAGGGAACCCCCATATATTCCCCCTCCTCCTCCTGTTCCTGTAGATAACAAGGGAACCCCCATATATTCCCCCCTCCTCCTGTTCCTGTAGATAACAAGGGAACCCCCATATATCCCCCCTCCTGTTCCTGTAGATAACAAGGGAACCCCCATATATTCCCCCTCCTCCTGTTCCTGTAGATAACAAGGGAACCCCCATATACCCCCCTCCTGTTCCTGTAGATAACAAGGGAACCCCCATATATCCCCCTCCTGTTCCTGTAGATAACAAGGGAACCCCCATATATTCCCCCTCCTCCTGTTCCTGTAGATAACAAGGGAACCCCCATATACCCCCCCCCTCCTGTTCCTGTAGATAACAAGGGAACCCCCATATACCCCCCCCCTCCTGTTCCTGTAGATGTGACAGCGGTGTGTATCCTGGAGGCCTTCCAGAACCAGCAGAGTATGCTGCTAGCAGACAAAGTCCTGAAACTGCTGGGGAAGGAGAAGGCCAAAGACAAATACAAGGTGAGAGGATGTCCCAGCTCTCCTGTTGCTCCTTACTGAACATAGATGCTGTTTGATTACAACTAAACTCAGCAAAAAAAAAAAAAATCCTCTCACTGTCAACTGCGTTTATTTTCAGCAAACTTAACATGTGTAAATATTTGTATGAACATATCAAGATTCAACAACTGAGACATAAACTGAACAAGTTCCACAGACATGTGACTAACAGAAATGGAATAATGTGTCCCTGAACAAAAGGGGGGGGGGTCAAAATAAAAAGTAACAGTCAGTATCTGGTGTGGCCACCAGCTGCATTAAATACTGCAATGCATCTCCTCCTGCACCATATTTGGCAGTTCTTTATGTGAGATGTTACCCTACTCTTCCACCAAGGCACCTGCAAGTTCCCAGACATTTCTGGGGGGAATGGCCCTAGCCCTCACCCTCCGATCCAACAGGTCCCAGACGTGCTCAATGGGATTGAGATCCAGGCTCTGGCAGAACACTGACATTCCTGTCTTGTAGGAAATCACGCACAGAACGAGCAATATGGCTGGTGGCATTGTCATGCTGGAGGGTCATGTCAGGATGAGCCTGTAGGAAGGGTACCACATGAGGGAGGGGGTTGTCTTCCCTGTAAAGCACAGCGTTAAGATTGCCTGCAATGACAACAAGCTCAGTCCGATGATGCTGTGACACACTGCCCCAGACCATGACGGACCCTCCACCTCCAAATCGATCCCGCTCCAGAGTACAGGCCTCGGTGTAACGGTCATTCCTTCAACGATAAATGCGAATCCGACCATCACCCCTTGTGAGACAACCGCTGCTCGTCAGTGAAGAGCACTTTTTGCCAGTCCTGTCTGGTCCAGCAACGGTGGGTTTGTGCCCATAGGCGACAACGTTGCTGGTGATGTCTGGTGAGGACCTGCCTTACAACAGAACTACAAGACCTCAGTCCAGCCTCCCTCAGCCTATTGCAGACAGTCTGAGCACTGATGGAGGGATTGTGCGTTCCTGGTGTAACTCGGGCAGTTGTTGCTGTACTGTACCTGTCCCGCTGGTGTGATGTTCGGATGTACCGATCCTGTGCAGGTGTTGTTACACGTGGTCTGCCACTGTGAGGACCATCAGCTGTCCGTCCTGTCTCCCTGTAGTGCGGTCTTAGGCGTCTCACAGTACAGACATTGGCCACATCTGCAGTCCTAATGCCTCCTTGCAGCATGCCTAAGGCACGTTCACGCAGATGAGCAGGGACCCTGGGCATCTTTCTTTTGGTGTTTATGGAAAGGCCTCTTTAGTGTCCTAAGTTTTCATAACTGTGACCTTAATTGCATACCATCTGTAAGCTGTTAGTGTCTTAACGACCGTTCCACAGGTGCATGTTCATTAATTGTTTATGGTTCATTGAACAAGCATGGGAAACAGTGTTTAAACCCTTTACAATGAAGGTCTGTGGAGTTTTTGGGATTTTTACAAATTAGGGGTCCTGAAAAGGGTCCTGGATGTTTCTTTTTTTTGCTGAGTTTAATTGAATTTTGATGCATTATCACTGTCAGGCTTAGTGTTTGGTATGGGCCATTATCACTGTCAGGCTTAGTGTTTGGTATGGGCCATTATCACTGTCAGGCTTAGTGTTTGGTATGGGCCATTATCACTGTCAGGCTTAGTGTTTGGTATGGGCCATTATCACTGTCAGGCTTAGTGTTTGGTATGGGCCATTATCACTGTCAGGCTTAGTGTTTGGTATGGGCCATTATCACTGTCAGGCTTAGTGTTTGGTATGGGCCATTATCACTGTCAGGCTTAGTGTTTGGTATGGGCCATTATCACTGTCAGGCTTAGTGTTTGGTATGGGCCATTATCACTGTCAGGCTTAGTGTTTGGTATGGGCCATTATCACTGTCAGGCTTAGTGTTTGGTATGGGGCATTATCACTGTCAGGCTTAGTGTTTGGTATGGGGCATTATCACTGTCAGGCTTAGTGTTTGGTATGGGGCATTATCACTGTCAGGCTTAGTGTTTGGTATGGGGCATTATCACTGTCAGGCTTAGTGTTTGGTATGGGGCATTATCACTGTCAGGCTTAGTGTTTGGTATGGGGCATTATCACTGTCGGGCTTAGTGTTTGGTGTGGTGCATTATCACTGTCGGGCTTAGTGTTTGGTGTGGTGCATTATCACTGTCGGGCTTAGTGTTTGGTGTGGGGCATTATCACTGTCGGGCTTTGTGTTTGGTGTGGTGCATTATCACTGTCGGGCTTAGTGTTTGGTGTGGTGCATTATCACTGTCGGGCTTAGTGTTTGGTATGGGCCATTATCACTGTCGGGCTTAGTGTTTGGTATGGGCCATTATCACTGTCGGGCTTAGTGTTTGGTATGGGCCATTATCACTGTCGGGCTTAGTGTTTGGTATGGGCCATTATCACTGTCGGGCTTAGTGTTTGGTATGGGCCATTATCACTGTCGGGCTTAGTGTTTGGTATGGGGCATTATCACTGTCGGGCTTAGTGTTTGGTATGGGGCATTATCACTGTCGGGCTTAGTGTTTGGTGTGGTGCATTATCACTGTCAGGCTTTGTGTTTGGTGTGGGGCATTATCACTGTCGGGCTTAGTGTTTGGTATGGTGCATTATCACTGTCGGGCTTGTAGTGGTAATGCACCAATACCAAATATAGTTAGGCTAATGGAAGCTCATTCTCGTGCTTGTCATCCTCACTAGTCCTCACTAGTCTTGATCTGACTGCAGCTTGGTGTCATAACTGACTTCAGTGGCCACTGGCACGCTGGAGAAGTGTGCTGTTCACGGATGAATCACAGGTTCAACTGTACTGAGTAGGTGTACTGTACTGAGCAGGCAGCGTAGTGTGTATGGTGTCCCAGTTCTTCCATGGTCTGCATACTCACCAGACATGTCACCCATTGAGCATGTTTGGGATGCTCTGGATCAACTTGTCTAGTTGGCTCATTCATTGGCCCTGATCAGAACATTCTACCAGCTTGTTGTGTAGTTTATCAAGTGGATTATGTTGCTCTTCACTCGCAGTAGCCTAGGCCTACTCCCTACCGGTCACTTAGTAGCCCAGGCCTACTCCCTACCAGTCACTTAGTAGCCCAGGCCTACTCCCTACCAGTCACTTAGTAGCCCAAGCCTACTCCCTACCGGTCACTTAGTAGCCCAGGCCTACTCCCTACCGGTCACTTAGTAGCCCAGGCCTACTCCCTACCGGTCACTTAGTAGCCCAGGCCTACTCCCTACCGGTCACTTAGTAGCCCAGGCCTACTCCCTACCGGTCACTTAGTAGCCCAGGCCTACTCCCTACCGGTCACTTAGTAGCCCAAGCCTACTCCCTACCGGTCACTTAGTAGCCCAGGCCTACTCCCTACCGGTCACTTAGTAGCCCAGGCCTACTCCCTACCGGTCACTTAGTAGCCCAGGCCTACTCCCTACCGGTCACTTAGTAGCCCAGGCCTACTCCCTACCGGTCACTTAGTAGCCCAGGCCTACTCCCTACCGGTCACTTAGTAGCCCAGGCCTACTCCCTACCGGTCACTTAGTAGCCCAGGCCTACTCCCTACCGGTCACTTAGTAGCCCAGGCCTACTCCCTACCGGTCACTTAGTAGCCCAGGCCTACTCCCTACCGGTCACTTAGTAGCCCAGGCCTACTCCCTACCGGTCACTTAGTAGCCCAGGCCTACTCCCTACCGGTCACTTAGTAGCCCAGGCCTACTCCCTACCGGTCACTTAGTAGCCCAGGCCTACTCCCTACCGGTCACTTAGTAGCCCAGGCCTACTCCCTACCGGTCACTTAGTAGCCCAAGCCTACTCCCTACCGGTCACTTAGTAGCCCAGACCTACTCCCTACCGGTCACTTAGTAGCCCAGGCCTACTCCCTACCGGTCACTTAGTAGCCCAAGCCTACTCCCTACCGGTCACTTAGTAGCCTAGACCTACTCCCTACCGGTCACTTAGTAGCCCAGGCCTACTCCCTACCGGTCACTTAGTAGCCCAGGCCTACTCCCTACCGGTCACTTAGTAGCCCAGGCCTACTCCCTACCGGTCACTTAGTAGCCTAGACCTACTCCCTACTGGTCACTTAGTAGCCTAGACCTACTCCCTACCACAAGCCTCTGACTTTTGGGGATTTTGCTTCACTGAATCTCTGTCTGTATAGGCCATTTGGTTAATTGGTTTCTTGCTGGGCAAATAAGTGTAGGTGGAATAGCTAATCTAGTACTGATCAGATACATTTAGGATGATAGAATGTTGCCCAAATCAAGTGTAGGGCTATTATTCTGCTAGATCCTGTAAAGGCAACTCCAAAAGCCCACGGAGGTTGTGAAATATGAACGAGACATGCTTTTGAAAATAGGATTAATTTTTTCTATTTGTATCATGATGAAGGTAAGACCCTACGCCTGTTCCCTAACACCGCAGAGTGGGGTTAGGGAAGAGGTGGAACGTGGATAACACCGCAGAGTGGGGGTAGGAAAGAGGTGGAACGTGGATAACACCGCAGAGTGGGGTTAGGAAAGAGGTGAAACGTGGATAACACCGCAGAGTGGGGGTAGGAAAGAGGTGGAACGTGGATAACACCGCAGAGTGGGGTTAGGGAAGAGGTGGAACGTGGATAACACCGCAGAGTGGGGGTAGGAAAGAGGTGAAACGTGGATAACACCGCAGAGTGGGGGTAAGAAAGAGGTGAAACGTGGATAACACCGCAGAGTGGGGGTAGGAAAGAGGTGGAACGTGGATAACACCGCAGAGTGGGGTTAGGGAAGAGGTGGAACGTGGATAACACCGCAGAGTGGGGGTAGGAAAGAGGTGAAACGTGGATAACACCGCAGAGTGGGGGTAAGAAAGAGGTGAAACGTGGATAACACCGCAGAGTGGGGGTAGGAAAGAGGTGGAACGTGGATAACACCGCAGAGTGGGGTTAGGGAAGAGGTGGAACGTGGATAACACCGCAGAGTGGGGTTAGGGAAGAGGTGGAACGTGGATAACACCGCAGAGTGGGGTTAGGGAAGAGGTGGAACGTGGATAACACCGCAGAGTGGGGGTAGGAAAGAGGTGAAACGTGGATAACACCGCAGAGTGGGGGTAGGAAAGAGGTGAAACGTGGATAACACCGCAGAGTGGGGTTAGGGAAGAGGTGGAACGTGGATAACACCGCAGAGTGGGGGTAGGAAAGAGGTGAAACGTGGATAACACCGCAGAGTGGGGTTAGGGAAGAGGTGGAACGTGGATAACACCGCAGAGTGGGGTTAGGGAAGAGGTGAAACGTGGATAACACCGCAGAGTGGGGTTAGGGAAGAGGTGGAACGTGGATAACACCGCAGAGTGGGGTTAGGGAAGAGGTGAAACGTGGATAACACCACAGAGTGGGGGTAAGAAAGAGGTGGAACGTGGATAACACCACAGAGTGGGGTTAGGAAAGAGGTGGAACGTGGATAACACATTTTTGATGGTGTATTTTCTCAATGGATTTATTAAAATAAGACAGCCAACCACATCCACACACCACTACTACCACTCATCCCTGGCATGCACACCGGATGGCAAAAAGGTGGGCCTGTTCGTAAGGGGGTCATATAAACAATGGACTCGATAGATAGATATATATATATATTTTTTTTTTTTAATATTTTTTAAGCAAAATACCGTAAATACTTTGAAAGCAGTACAAGTCTCTCCCTCTATTTCCATCTCTCTCCAGAACCGTGACCCCCTGATGCCTTCTCCTCAGTTCATCAAGTCCTACTTCAGCTCCTTCACCGATGACATTATCTCCCAGACGCTCCAGAAGGGCGAGAAGAAGGACGAGGACAAGGACAACGAGGGCGAGGCCGCAGAGGTCACAGAAAGGTCAGAAGTCACTGTGTGATGTCACTTTCCGTATGTTGGCTCTGGATGAAAAGGCCTGCCTAACTACTAGTCCCTCCCCTCAGGCCTTCTTGTCCAATGGGTTTTGAGAAGGTGAGGACCGAGGATTGATAGGAATTGAGGAAAGATACATTTTGAAAGATCCTAATATGTCAACCCTGTCCTTAACCTCTAACCTCTGTCCTGTCCATAGTTCTGGTTACCTGAAGGCCAAGCAGTACATTAACCCTGTCCTTAACCTCTGACCTCTCCATAGTTCTGGTTACCTGAAGGCCAAGCAGTACATTAACCCTGTCCTAACCTCTGACCTCTAACCTGTCCATAGTTCTGGTTACCTGAAGGCCAAGCAGTGCATTAACCCTGTCCTTAACCTCTAACCTGTCCATAGTTCTGGTTACCTGAAGGCCAAGCAGTACATTAACCCTGTTCTTAACCTCTAACCTCTGTCCTGTCCATAGTTCTGGTTACCTGAAGGCCAAGCAGTACATTAACCCTGTCCTAACCTCTGACCTCTAACCTGTCCATAGTTCTGGTTACCTGAAGGCCAAGCAGTGCATTAACCCTGTCCTTAACCTCTAACCTGTCCATAGTTCTGGTTACCTGAAGGCCAAGCAGTACATTAACCCTGTCCTTAACCTCTGACCTCTGTCCTGTCCATAGTTCTGGTTATCTGAAGGCCAAGCAGTACATTAACCCTGTTCTTAACCTCTAACCTCTGTCCTGTCCATAGTTCTGGTTACCTGAAGGCCAACCAGTACATTAAACCTGTCCTTAACCTCTGACCTCTGTCCTGTCCATAGTTCTGGTTACCTGAAGGCCAACCAGTACATTAACCCTGTCCTTAACCTCTGACCTCTAACCTGTCCATAGTTCTGGTTATCTGAAGGCCAAGCGGTACATTAACCCTGTTCTTAACCTCTGACCTGTCCATAGTTCTGGTTATCTGAAGGCCAAGCAGTACATTAACCCTGTTCTTAACCTCTGACCTCTAACCTGTCCATAGTTCTGGTTACCTGAAGGCCAAGCAGTACATGGAGGAGGAGAACTATGATAAGATCATCAGTGAGTGCACTAAGGAGGTGGAGTCTGGGGGCCGGTACACTGCTGAGGCCTTGTTGCTACGGGCAACCTTCTACCTCCTGATTGGCAACGCCACCGGCGCCCAGCCCGACCTGGACCGGGTCATCAACATGGAGGACGCCAACATCAAGGTAGGGTTTTTCAGGTTTTACTGACTCACAGTTCATAGAAGGAAATCAGTCAAATGAAATGCATTCATTAGGTCCTAAGCTATGGATGTCACATGACTGGGAATCCATTCATTAGGTCCTAATCTATGGATGTCACATGACTGGGAATCCATTCATTAGGTCCTAATCTATGGATGTCACATGACTGGGAATCCATTCATTAGGTCCTAATCTATGGATGTCACATGACTGGGAATCTATTCATTAGGTCCTAATCTATGGATGTCACATGACTGGGAATCCATTCATTAGGTCCTAATCTATGGATGTCACATGACTGGGAATCCATTCATTAGGTCCTAATCTATGGATGTCATATGACTGGGAATCCATTCATTAGGTCCTAATCTATGGATGTCACATGACTGGGAATCCATTCATTAGGTCCTAATCTATGGATGTCACATGACTGGGAATCCATTCATTAGGTCCTAATCTATGGATGTCACATGACTGGGAATCCATTCATTAGGTCCTAATCTATGGATGTCACATGACTGGGAATCCATTCATTAGGTCCTAATCTATTGATGTCACATGACTGGGAATCCATTCATTAGGTCCTAATCTATGGATGTCACATGACTGGGAATCCATTCATTAGGTCCTAATCTATTGATGTCACATGACTGGGAATCCATTCATTAGGTCCTAATCTATGTCACATGACTGGGAATCCATTCATTAGGTCCTAATCTATGGATGTCACATGACTGGGAATCTATTCATTAGGTCCTAATCTATGGATGTCACATGACTGGGAATCCATTCATTAGGTCCTAATCTATGGATGTCACATGACTGGGAATCCATTCATTAGGTCCTAATCTATGGATGTCACATGACTGGGAATCCAGATAAAACCAAAGGTGGGGGGTGGATCAGAAAACCAGTCAGTGTCTGACCAGCATTCACATCATGCAGCAGACACATCTCCTTCACATAGAGTTGATCAGGCTGTCGATTGTGACCTGTGGAATGTTGTCCCACTCCTCTTCAATGGCTGTGCGAAGTTGCTGGATATTGGCGAGAACTGGAACACGCTGTCGTACACGCTATGCAGGGTAACACCTTAAAAACAAATTTGTTGGAGCATGTTAACGCTTTTCGATACAGATTGCCATGCACCTGTGAGTTTGAGGCTCAAACTAAAATCTAAGTTTGTAACGAGCGAAAAGCCCAATCCGTACTTTAGATGTGGGTGACCAAGTTTTTGTTTTGTTGCCCGTTCTGGGCTCACTGTTGCATGCTCGCTTTTCAGGCCCTTACCCCATAGTGAAAAGAATTGGTGATCTGGATTACATTATCGCCACACCGGAGCGCGGGAAGGAAACGGCTGTGTCATGACAACATGTTGAAACCGTACTTCACCCGCTACGATCGGGGTGGTGAAGTCGGTGGAAACTGGTAGTGACTTTCTGCCTGTGGCCACTACTGTCACCGTTGACTATAGTCTTCCTCGAGAGCACGAGGAAGGTCCAATACACCCTGTGCTTGTCCTGTCTCTGTCCTGGTACTGCAGCTGACGGCCAATGCTCTGACTGAAACCCTGTGTTTGTCCTGTCTCTGTCCTGGTACTGCAGCTGACGGCCAATGCTCTGACTGAAACCCTGTGTTTGTCCTGTCTCTGTCCTGGTACTGCAGCTGACGGCCAATGCTCTGACTGAAACCCTGTGTTTGTCCTGTCTCTGTCCTGGTACTGCAGCTGAGGGCCAATGCTCTGACTGAAACCCTGTGTTTGTCCTGTCTCTGTCCTGGTACTGCAGCTCAGGGCCAATGCTCTGACTGAAACCCTGTGTTTGTCCTGTCTCTGTCCTGGTACTGCAGCTGACGGCCAATGCTCTGACTGAAACCCTGTGTTTGTCCTGTCTCTGTCCTGGTACTGCAGCTCAGGGCCAATGCTCTGACTGAAACCCTGTGTTTGTCCTGTCTCTGTCCTGGTACTGCAGCTCAGGGCCAATGCTCTGACTGAAACCCTGTGTTTGTCCTGTCTCTGTCCTGGTACTGCAGCTGACGGCCAGTGCTCTGACTGAAACCCTGTGTTTGTCCTGTCTCTGTCCTGGTACTGCAGCTGAGGGCCAATGCTCTGACTGAAACCCTGTGTTTGTCCTGTCTCTGTCCTGGTACTGCAGCTCAGGGCCAATGCTCTGACTGAAACCCTGTGTTTGTCCTGTCTCTGTCCTGGTACTGCCGCTGAGGGCCAATGCTCTGACTGAAACCCTGTGTTTGTCCTGTCTCTGTCCTGGTACTGCAGCTCAGGGCCAATGCTCTGACTGAAACCCTGTGTTTGTCCTGTCTCTGTCCTGGTACTGCAGCTCAGGGCCAATGCTCTGACTGAAACCCTGTGTTTGTCCTGTCTCTGTCCTGGTACTGCAGCTGACGGCCAATGCTCTGACTGAAACCCTGTGTTTGTCCTGTCTCTGTCCTGGTACTGCAGCTCAGGGCCAATGCTCTGACTGAAACCCTGTGTTTGTCCTGTCTCTGTCCTGGTACTGCAGCTCAGGGCCAATGCTCTGACTGAAACCCTGTGTTTGTCCTGTCTCTGTCCTGGTACTGCCGCTGAGGGCCAATGCTCTGACTGAAACCCTGTGTTTGTCCTGTCTCTGTCCTGGTACTGCAGCTCAGGGCCAATGCTCTGACTGAAACCCTGTGTTTGTCCTGTCTCTGTCCTGGTACTGCAGCTCAGGGCCAATGCTCTGACTGAAACCCTGTGTTTGTCCTGTCTCTGTCCTGGTACTGCAGCTGAGGGCCAATGCTCTGACTGAAACCCTGTGTTTGTCCTGTCTCTGTCCTGGTACTGCAGCTCAGGGCCAATGCTCTGACTGAAACCCTGTGTTTGTCCTGTCTCTGTCCTGGTACTGCAGCTGAGGGCCAATGCTCTGACTGAAACCCTGTGTTTGTCCTGTCTCTGTCCTGGTACTGCAGCTGAGGGCCAATGCTCTGACTGAAACCCTGTGTTTGTCCTGTCTCTGTCCTGGTACTGCAGCTGAGGGCCAATGCTCTGACTGAAACCCTGTGTTTGTCCTGTCTCTGTCCTGGTACTGCAGCTCAGGGCCAATGCTCTGACTGAAACCCTGTGTTTGTCCTGTCCCTGTCCTGGTACTGCAGCTGAGGGCCAATGCTCTGACTGAAACCCTGTGTTTGTCCTGTCTCTGTCCTGGTACTGCAGCTCAGGGCCAATGCTCTGACTGAAACCCTGTGTTTGTCCTGTCTCTGTCCTGGTACTGCAGCTGAGGGCCAATGCTCTGACTGAAACCCTGTGTTTGTCCTGTCTCTGTCCTGGTACTGCAGCTCAGGGCCAATGCTCTGACTGAAACCCTGTGTTTGTCCTGTCTCTGTCCTGGTACTGCAGCTCAGGGCCAATGCTCTGACTGAAACCCTGTGTTTGTCCTGTCTCTGTCCTGGTACTGCAGCTCAGGGCCAATGCTCTGACTGAAACCCTGTGTTTGTCCTGTCTCTGTCCTGGTACTGCAGCTGAGGGCCAATGCTCTGACTGAAACCCTGTGTTTGTCCTGTCTCTGTCCTGGTACTGCAGCTCAGGGCCAATGCTCTGACTGAAACCCTGTGTTTGTCCTGTCTCTGTCCTGGTACTGCAGCTGAGGGCCAATGCTCTGACTGAAACCCTGTGTTTGTCCTGTCTCTGTCCTTGTACTGCAGCTCAGGGCCAATGCTCTGACTGAAACCCTGTGTTTGTCCTGTCTCTGTCCTGGTACTGCAGCTCAGGGCCAATGCTCTGACTGAAACCCTGTGTTTGTCCTGTCTCTGTCCTGGTACTGCAGCTGAGGGCCAATGCTCTGACTGAAAAATGTGTTTGTCCTGTCTCTGTCCTGGTACTGCAGCTCAGGGCCAATGCTCTGACTGAAACCCTGTGTTTGTCCTGTCTCTGTCCTGGTACTGCAGCTGAGGGCCAATGCTCTGACTGAAACCCTGTGTTTGTCCTGTCTCTGTCCTGGTACTGCAGCTGAGGGCCAATGCTCTGACTGAAACCCTGTGTTTGTCCTGTCTCTGTCCTGGTACTGCAGCTCAGGGCCAATGCTCTGACTGAAACCCTGTGTTTGTCCTGTCTCTGTCCTGGTACTGCAGCTGAGGGCCAATGCTCTGACTGAAACCCTGTGTTTGTCCTGTCTCTGTCCTGGTACTGCAGCTCAGGGCCAATGCTCTGACTGAAACCCTGTGTTTGTCCTGTCTCTGTCCTGGTACTGCAGCTGAGGGCCAATGCTCTGACTGAAACCCTGTGTTTGTCCTGTCTCTGTCCTGGTACTGCAGCTGAGGGCCAATGCTCTGACTGAAACCCTGTGTTTGTCCTGTCTCTGTCCTGGTACTGCAGCTCAGGGCCAATGCTCTGACTGAAACCCTGTGTTTGTCCTGTCTCTGTCCTGGTACTGCAGCTCAGGGCCAATGCTCTGACTGAAACCCTGTGTTTGTCCTGTCTCTGTCCTGGTACTGCAGCTCAGGGCCAATGCTCTGACTGAAACCCTGTGTTTGTCCTGTCTCTGTCCTGGTACTGCAGCTCAGGGCCAATGCTCTGACTGAAACCCTGTGTTTGTCCTGTCTCTGTCCTGGTACTGCAGCTCAGGGCCAATGCTCTGACTGAAACCCTGTGTTTGTCCTGTCTCTGTCCTGGTACTGCAGCTGAGGGCCAATGCTCTGACTGAAACCCTGTGTTTGTCCTGTCTCTGTCCTGGTACTGCAGCTGAGGGCCAATGCTCTGACTGAAACCCTGTGTTTGTCCTGTCTCTGTCCTGGTACTGCAGCTCAGGGCCAATGCTCTGACTGAAACCCTGTGTTTGTCCTGTCTCTGTCCTGGTACTGCAGCTCAGGGCCAATGCTCTGACTGAAACCCTGTGTTTGTCCTGTCTCTGTCCTGGTACTGCAGCTCAGGGCCAATGCTCTGACTGAAACCCTGTGTTTGTCCTGTCTCTGTCCTGGTACTGCAGCTCAGGGCCAATGCTCTGACTGAAACCCTGTGTTTGTCCTGTCTCTGTCCTGGTACTGCAGCTCAGGGCCAATGCTCTGACTGAAACCCTGTGTTTGTCCTGTCTCTGTCCTGGTACTGCAGCTCAGGGCCAATGCTCTGACTGAAACCCTGTGTTTGTCCTGTCTCTGTCCTGGTACTGCAGCTCAGGGCCAATGCTCTGACTGAAACCCTGTGTTTGTCCTGTCTCTGTCCTGGTACTGCAGCTCAGGGCCAATGCTCTGACTGAAACCCTGTGTTTGTCCTGTCTCTGTCCTGGTACTGCAGCTCAGGGCCAATGCTCTGACTGAAACCCTGTGTTTGTCCTGTCTCTGTCCTGGTACTGCAGCTCAGGGCCAATGCTCTGACTGAAACCCTGTGTTTGTCCTGTCTCTGTCCTGGTACTGCAGCTCAGGGCCAATGCTCTGACTGAAACCCTGTGTTTGTCCTGTCTCTGTCCTGGTACTGCAGCTCAGGGCCAATGCTCTGATCAAGCGTGGCAGTATGTACATGCAGCAGCAGCAGCCTATGATGTCAACACAGGACTTCAACATGGCCGCTGAGATCGACACGCGCAACGCAGACGTCTACCACCACCGGGGACAGGTAGGGCTGTCTCTATCGCTATGCCTTATGGCCCAAATGGCACCCTATTTAGTTCCCTACCCATAGTGCTCTGGTCAAAAGTAGTGCACTACCCATAGGGCTCTGGACAAAAGTAGTTCCCTACCCATAGTGCTCTGGTCAAAAGTAGTTCCCTACCCATAGGACTCTGGTCAAAAGTAGTGCACTACCCATAGGGCTCTGGTCAAAAGTAGTGCACTACCCATAGGGCTCTGGACAAAAGTAGTGCACTACCCATAGGGCTCTGGTCAAAAGTAGTGCACTACCCATAGGGCTCTGGTCAAAAGTAGTGCACTACCCATAGGGCTCTGGTCAAAAGTAGTGCACTACCCATAGGACTCTGGTCAAAAGTAGTGCACTACCCATAGGGCTCTGGTCAAAAGTAGTGCCCTACCCATAGGGTTCTGGTCAAAAGTAGTTCCCTACCCATAGGACTCTGGTCAAAAGTAGTGCACTACCCATAGGGCTCTGGTCAAAAGTAGTGCACTACCCATAGGGCTCTGGTCAAAAGTAGTTCCCTACCCATAGGGTCTGGTCAAAAGTAGTGCACTACCCATAGGGCTCTGGTCAAAAGTAGTGCACTACCCATAGGACTCTGGTCAAAAGTAGTGCACTACCCATAGGGCTCTGGTCAAAAGTAGTGCACTACCCATAGGGCTCTGGTCAAAAGTAGTTCCCTACCCATAGGGCTCTGGTCAAAAGTAGTGCACTAAATGGAGAAAAAGGTTCCATTTGTGACTATCTATGTTGCAATCATGAAGTGACATTAAGTCAGGTCAGGCTTGGTTGACCCTAACACACCGAAGTGTTTCCCCTTCAGTTGAAGATCCTTCTGGACCAGGTGGAGGAGGCCGTCGGAGACTTTGATGAGTGCATCCTGCTCAGACCTGACTCTGCTCTGGCACAGGCTCAGAAATGTTTCGCCCTGGTGAGTGGACACCAGACCACCACTGTACAGTACACACTACACAGGGTTGGGACAGTACACACTACACAGTGTTGGGACAGTACACGCTACACAGTGTTGGGACAGTACACTCTACACAGTGTTGGGACAGTACACACTACACAGTGTTGGGACAGTACACACTACACAGTGTTGGGACAGTACACGCTACACAGTGTTGGGACAGTACACTCTACACAGTGTTGGGACAGTACACACTACACAGTGTTGGGACAGTACACACTACACAGTGTTGGGACAGTACACACTACACAGGGTTGGGACAGTACACACTACACAGGGTTGGGACAGTACACTCTACACAGTGTTGGGACAGTACACTCTACACAGTGTTGGGACAGTACACTCTACACGGTGTTGGGACAGTACACACTACACAGGGTTGGGACAGTACACTCTACACAGTGTTGGGACAGTACACTCTACACAGTGTTGGGACAGTACACTCTACACAGTGTTGGGACAGTACACTCTACACAGTGTTGGGACAGTACACTCTACACAGTGTTGGGACAGTACACTCTACACAGTGTTGGGACAGTACACTCTACACAGTGTTGGGACAGTACACTCTACACAGTGTTGGGACAGTACACACTACACAGTGTTGGGACAGTACACACTACACAGTGTTGGTACAGTACACACTACACGGTGTTGGGACAGTACACTCTACACGGTGTTGGGACAGTACACACTACACAGTGTTGGGACAGTACACACTACACAGTGTTGGGACAGTACACTCTACACAGTGTTGGGACAGTACACACTACACAGTGTTGGGACAGTACACTCTACACAGTGTTGGGACAGTACACTCTACACCAGAGGTGGGCAAACTTTTTGACTCGCGGGCCACAATGGGTTCTAAAATTTGACAGAGGGGCCGGGCCAGGAGCATTTGGAGGGAGTGTTTGGGCCGGATATACTAAAGCATTAAATGTAGTGTGTGCAAACCTCATAGCACAGTAAGAACACTACAACCCAATTTATTAACTGTCTTTAAAATGTGAAAAATAGCCCTTATCAGTTAATAAATTTGTCTCAAGGAATATGCAAGATATGGCATTTACATACTATTTCGGAGATACTGGGAGGAGGAAATGTAAATAGATTAAAATAACATACGCACTGTGATTTATCAAGATTGCGTCTGTTTTTAATAAGTTTCAATCGAAGGTGCAAAGTTAAAGAAATCAACATTTATTGAAAAATGGAATCACTTTCAACATTCAAAACATATTATTACACAACGAAATACTCAAGCTCAATAATATCTACTTGTGTTAAACTCCGCAAAATCATGGATGGATTGTCCTGACCGCGCGCTCTACAAACTCGCCACGGACGCCCTCGCCTTCACGCGCAAACAGTACACGTGAATCGTTGCCAAGCACACAGACATAGGCTGTATTAAATATCAGCTGAAAATTTAAATTTAAATTAAGAGCGATATGCGGCGTGTTAATTAAGCTACTGTACCGCTGCTGTGCGTAAATGCGCATTGCTCTTAATTAAAAGACGCACTTCCAAACTTTCCATATGCATTTTTTCATAACACAGCAGAAAAACTGTTCATATAAGTCCTCTCCTCGCGTTTTCCCTTTCAGTGATTCCATGCTCAAAAGCTCCTCCGTTATCTCAAAACTGTCGTTAATCCCTCGGATAAAAATTAGGACCTGAGCAGTGTCTTTTATGTCGTTACTTTCATCCAGTGCTAGTGAATATAACTTAAAGGACTCCGCCTTTTTGTTTAACTCGCTGACTATATCTTCGTCAATCAGTTCCACGCGGCGAGTCACTGTCCTGCGTGCTAAATTGATTTTTTCAAACTTGGCTTTGCTCTCCGGACACAAGAGACCTGCTGTCTCTACCATGCACTCTTTCAAAAACTCGCCTTCGGAGAAAGGCTTGCTAGCCTTTGCTAATTTGAATGCCAGCAAATAACTTGCCTTGGTACTTGACTCTTGAATTGCAGTTTGTCGGTGAAAAAAGTTCTGTTGACTCTGTAAATTAGCTGCCAACCTCTGAGCAGTAGCCGCCCGTTCTTGTGTTGACTGCTTGCTAACATAGTTTGCATGCTTCGTGGCAAAGTGACGGCTGATATTGTACTCTTTGAAAACCGCAACAGCTTCTTGGCATATCAGACATACAGCCGTTGATCGGACTTCAGTGAAGAAGTATTTTGTTGTCCACTCCTTATTAAACACTCGGCATTCGCTGTCCACTTTCCTTCTCTTTGGTCCGCTCATTTTCACAGAAGGGCTTAATGGTGACGTGAAACGAAGTGAAAATTAAAGTGAAATAAAGAGAAATACGCGCCACTCCAACAACGGTCAATGTGTTTTGAGTGCGCCATCTATTGGGGAAACGTGGGCATTGCAGGGAAAGGGGAAAAAAGGAGGTTTTTACTATAATTTGGACAAGTTCGGCGGGCCGGATTAAAAAGCCTAACGGGCCGTATGTGGCCCGCGGGCCGTAGTTTGCCCATGTCTGCTCTACACAGTGTTAGGACAGTACACACTACACAGTGTTGGGACAGTGCACTCTACACAGTGTTGGGACAGTGCACTCTACACAGTGTTGGGACAGTGCACTCTACACAGTGTTGGGACAGTACACTCTACACAGTGTTGGGACAGTACACTCTACACAGTGTTGGGACAGTACACTCTACACAGTGTTGGGACAGTACACTCTACACAGTGTTGGGACAGTACACTCTACACAGTGTTGGGACAGTACACTCTACACAGTGTTGGGACAGTACACTCTACACAGTGTTGGGACAGTACACTCTACACAGTGTTGGGACAGTACACTCTACACAGTGTTGGGACAGTACACTCTACACAGTGTTTGGACAGTACACACTACACAGTGTTTGGACAGTACACTCTACACAGTGTTTGGACTATACACTCTACACAGTGTTTGGACAGTACACTCTACACAGTGTTGGGACAGTACACTCTACACAGTGTTGGGACAGTACACTCTACACAGTGTTGGCACAGTACACTCTACACAGTGTTGGGACAGTACACTCTACACAGTGTTGGGACAGTACACTCTACACAGTGTTGGGACAGTACACTCTACACAGTGTTGGGACAGTACACTCTACACAGTGTTGGGACAGTGCACTCTACACTGTGTTGGGACAGTGCACTCTACACTGTGTTGGGACAGTGCACTCTACACTGTGTTGGGACAGTGCACAGTGTTGGGACAGTGCACAGTGTTGGGACAGTGCACAGTGTTGGGACAGTGCACAGTGTTGGGACAGTGCACAGTGTTGGGACAGTGTTAGGCAGTGTGGAGTATAGCTCTCTAGGGTTGGTGCAGTGTGGAGTATAGCTCTCTAGGGTTGGTGCAGTGTGGAGTATAGCTCTCTAGGGTTGGTGCAGTGTGGAGTATAGCTCTCTAGGGTTGGTGCAGTGTGGAGAATACTAAATGTGTGTTGATTATAGTTTAACCAGCTAGTCTGTGAGTCTCTTGTGCTAATTTCCCTCCAGTACAGACAGGCGTACACTGGCAACAGCCAGTCCCAGGTGCAGACGGCCATGGATGGCTTTGAGGACGTCATCAGGAGGTTCCCTAAGTGTGCCGAGGGGTACGCTCTGTACGCTCAGGTAAACGTCACGTCTCACACACATACTGCAAGTCTCGCCTGTCTGGCACACTATCGTAACATCACGTCTCACTTGCAGTACATTGTGTCTGGTTGTCTCAACTACCTTGAGTATGTGAATCACCCTGAACCGTTTCTCCTGTGACGCTGTGTTGTTCAGGCGTTGACTGACCAGCAGCAGTTTGGCAAGGCAGATCAGATGTACAACAAGTGTATTGACCTGGAGCCTGACAACGCTACAACATACGTCCACAAGGGGTGAGTTAGTCAGACAACACTATAACATACGTCCACAAGGGGTGACAACACTACAACATACGTCCACAAGGGGTGAGTTAGTCTGACAACGCTACAACATACGTCCACAAGGGGTGAGTTAGTCTGACAACACTACAACATACGTCCACAAGGGGTGACAACACTACAACATACGTCCACAAGGGGTGACAACACTACAACATACGTCCACAAGGGGTGAGTTAGTCTGACAACACTACAACATACGTCCACAAGGGGTGACAACACTACAACATACGTCCACAAGGGGTGACAACACTATAACATACGTCCACAAGGGGTGACAACACTACAACATACGTCCACAAGGGGTGAGTTATTCTGACAACGCTACAACATACGTCCACAAGGGGTGACAACACTACAACATACGTCCACAAGGGGTGAGTTAGTCTGACAACGCTACAACATACGTCCACAAGGGGTGAGTTAGTCTGACAGCACTACAACACACGTTCTGTGTGTGCCCAGCCAGTTGCCAATGCCTCTCGGTGTATTCAGGTTGTTGCAGCTCCAGTGGAAGCAGGACTTGGACCTGGGCCTGGACCTCATCAGCAAGGCCATCGAGATTGACAACAAATGTGACTTTGCCTACGAAACCATGGGAACTATCGAAGTTCAAAGGTTAGCTGAGTACTTTTAAAATATTGGCCAGTACATAAACACTTAACACACTTTGGAGTTTGGTTTAAAAGACATGAAATAACTGATGTTTAGGTTTATATGCTGATACACATTAAATGTGATGTCATACAATATACACTGGGTGGACAAAACATTACACTGACCAGGTGAAAGCTATGATCCCTGATTGATGCCACCTGTTAAATCCACTTCAATCAGTGTAGATGAAGGGGAGGAGATGGGTTAAAGAATGATTTTTAAGCCTTGCGACGTTTGAGACATGGATTGTGTTTGTGTGTCATTCAGATGGTGAATGGGGTATTTTAGTAGGTGCCAGGCGCACCGGTTTGTGTCAAGAACTGCAATGCTGCTGGGTTTTTCACGCTCAACAGTTTCCTGTGTGTTGCAACAATGGTCCACCACCCAAAGGACATCCAGCCAACTTGACACAACTCTGGGAAGCATTGGAGACAACATGTTCCCAGCATCTCTGTGGAACATGTCCATGGCCCTGATGAATGGAGGCTGTTCTGAGGGCAGAGGGGGGTGCAAATCATTTAGAAAGGTGTTCTTAATGTTTTGTCCACAGTGTATAAAACACGTTAAAATAATACTTTATTAACATCCCTCTCTCCCTCCCAGGGGCAACCTGGACAAGGCAATAGACATGTTCAACAAGGCCATCAACCTGGCCAAGTCCGAGATGGAGATGGCCCACCTCTACTCACTGTGTGACGCAGCATACGCCCAGACTGAGGTAGCCAGGAAGTACGGGCTGAAGCCACCCACACTGTAACTACCCTGTCACATGACCCAAGACCCTCCCACTCTCCACTGCTGAACCTGATTGTATTATAACTGCAGATGTTTCAGTCATTTGGTTTTGTAGACCTGCTGGATAAATAAAAAAGAGAAACTTGATCTGTGACCAAATATCAGCATTTCCCAAACTCTGTCCGGGGGGGGGGGGCAGGCAGGCAGAGTTTGGGAAACGCTGCACTACATGATGTTTACGTCACGTTGAATCGAGCTGTAACAAAGGAGAGGCTTTACTGTTCACAACCAAGGCCAGAACCCAAACATCTGGTAATTAATGGTCTTAACCCACACACCCCTCTTCCTCAAGGCCCTTAGTTTGACCCACACACCCCTCTGTTTCTTGGTACTTAGTTTAACATGGATCACCAACCCTTATGATCCTTCCTGTACCTCACTGTCTGGTCTGTTATCAGAAACATGTGAAAGCCATGTGAAACCAAGTATCTACCCAGAAATAATTCAACCTTCTAAAATCAAAAGGGAGATTCTTTCAATAGACTTCTCATTCTCATTGACTAATCCATATTCGGAAGTATTTAAGATGATTAACGTTGTATGTTGCCTGCACACTGAGAACGGGATAGAGTTCCAATGGACTGATCATTTGTTTGTTACTGTTCTCTACCACGTTTCTGTCCGGACACTTCCATATCCTCAACATTATCGAATGGCTAATGAAATGAAGGATTAAAATGTTAGTCAATTGTGTGTGTGTAATGATGGATGTCTGTGTTTGGTGTAATGCTGGAGTTGACGATGTGTGGGATAAGGGTCCTAAAGTAGTGTGGGATAAGGGTCCTAAAGTAGTGTGGGATAAGGGTCCTAAAGTAGTGTGGGATAAGGGTCCTAAAGTAGTGTGGGATAAGGGTCCTAAAGTAGTGTGGGATAAGGGTCCTAAAGTAGTGTGGGATAAGGGTCCTAAAGTAGTGTGGGATAATGGTCCTAAAGTAGTGTGGGATAAGGGTCCTAAAGTAGTGTGGGATAAGGGTCCTAAAGTAGTGTGGGATAAGGGTCCTAAAGTAGTGTGGGATAAGGGTCCTAAAGTAGTGTGGGATAAGGGTCCTAAAGTAGTGTTTAATTTGAGGGGATTGCCTGTTTTTCTATATTCCGTACAGCATGTGATATTTCTCTAAGTAACTGTTGATGCTGAAGTCATCTGGCCATGTTGGAAATGCTGACGTGAACATTTAGACCTGAACTGATTCATGGCCTGATTCAGAATAATTCTCAATGTACCGCTTTTATTTTTATGTGGTTGTTTCCCCAACTTGTAGATTCAGAAAATGTCAGAAGGGACAATTATTTTAAGTATGTTTTCATGCTGTCGTATATTGCAGAGGGCAGGTATGCCACCATATGTAGTGGATCTGTGGATGTTTGAGGCAGTGCTACAGAATAAAACATGTGACTATGTTGGGAAACAACACTGACATTCTCCCCACACAGAGATGTATCATGACCAAAGTCAGAGAGAGGACATGGAAAATAAAGCTGGAACTGACACGTCATTTGAATCCTTGGTAACATATCATTCTTATATAGTTGTTTATTTTCTTTTTTCCCCCTTTTTGAATAAAGGGTGAATTAAAATCTACCAAAACAATGTGAATATATACACTGGGTATATAAAACATTAAGAACACCTGCTCTTTCCATGACATAGACTGACCAGGTGAAAGCTATGATCCCTTATTGATGTCACTTGTTAAATCCACTTCAATCAGGGTAGATGAAGGGGAGGAGACAGGTTACAGAAGGATCTTTATGCCTTGAGACAGTTGAAATATGGGTTACCTTAACCATCTCCCTTACTTTAACCGTTGAAATGTTCAACGGGTTGACATCAGAGTTAGGATGACACAAGGATCCCGTTGAGACTTTTACCTGAGAACACGCCCCTTTTGGGTTTCAAATTAAAAGTATTACAGATTTTCACTAACTGTTTATAGGTACTTACCGTGTATTAATAGAATTGATTGTAAATGCAAAACAAACATGTACATGTCAGGGTGCCAGCTACATTCAAACTAAGTACATGAACTCCCGGCGCCGACAGAGATGGCCGCCTCGCTTCGCGTTCCTAGGAAACTGTGCAGTTTTTTGTTGTGTTTTTTCTAACAAATTCTTAGGTTATATTACTTGTTGGATATTACTGCATGGTCGGAACTAGAAGCACAAGCATTTTGCTACACTCACATTAACATCTGCTAACCATGTGTATGTGACATAAAATGTGATTTCATTTGAGAAGGGGGTAGCTGCTCTAACCCGTTCAGATGCTAACTATCCGTCTGCATAAAATGATTACAGAACTGTCGCTCTGACCTCTCTCTTAATTAAATCTCTTGAAAAGATCAAGGCATACATCAACACCAGTCACCTTGTTGACCCCCTCCAATCTGCATACATCATCAACACTACCAGTCACCTTGTTGACCCCCTCCAATCTGCATACATCATCAACACCACCAGTCACCTTGTTGACCCCCTCCAATCTGCATACATCATCAACACCACCAGTCACCTTGTTGACCCCCTCCAATCTGCATACATCATCAACACTACCAGTCCCCTTGTTGATCCCCTTCAATCTGCATACATCAACACCACCAGTCACCTTGTTGACCCCCTCCAATCTGCATACATCATCAACACTACCAGTCACCTTGTTGACCCCCTCCAATCTGCATACATCATCAACACTACCAGTCACCTTGTTGACCCCCTCCAATTTGCATACATCATCAACACCACCAAATCAAATTTATTTATATAGCCCTTCGTACATCAGCTGATATCTCAAAGTGCTGTACAGAAACCCAGCCTAAAACCCCAAACAGCAAGCAATGCAGGTGTAGAAGCACGGTGGCTAGGAAAAACTCCCTAGAAAGGCCAAAACCTAGGAAGAAACCTAGAGAGGAACCAGGCTATGTGGGGTGGCCAGTCCTCTCCTGGCTGTGCCGGGTGGAGATTATAACAGAACATGGCCAAGATGTTCAGATGTTCAAATGTTCATAAATGACCAGCATGGTCGAATAATAATAAGGCAGAACAGTTGAAACTGGAGCAGCAGCACGGCCAGGTGGACTGGGGACAGCAAGGAGTCATCATGTCAGGTAGTCCTGGGGCATGGTCCTAGGGCTCAGGTCCTCCGAGAGAGAGAAAGAAAGAGACAAGGAGAGAATTAGAGAACGCACACTTAAGATTCACACAGGACACTGAATAGGACAGGAGAAGTACTCCAGATATAACAAACTGACCCTAGCCCCCCGACACATAAACTACTGCAGCATAAATACTGGAAGCTGAGACAGGAGGGGTCAGGAGACACTGTGGCCCCATCTGAGGACACCCCCAGACAGGGCCAAACAGGAAGGAAATAACCCCACCCACTTTACCAAAGCACACCCCCCACACCACTAGAGGGATATCTTCAACCACCAACTTACCATCCTGAGACAAGGCTGAGTATAGCCCACAAAGATCTCCGCCACAGCACAACCCAAGGGGGGGCGCCAACCCAGACAGGATGACCACATCAGTGAATCAACCCACTCAGGTGACACACCCCTTCCTGGGGAACACTTACTTGACTCCTCTTAGCAGGGGTGTCGACTTGGGACAGCTCAAAGGAGAAGTTCCCCTTCTGTTGCGCGTTGGCAGACACTGTTTTTTCTGTACAAGCAGTTCCATGTCCCCTTTCCCCACACTGACCCAGAAGAGGCTGGTGGGAGGAGCTATTGGAGGACGGGCTCATTGTAATGGCTGGAATGAAATGGAACGGAATTCAAACGTAGTTTCCATATGTTTGATATGTTCCATTTCAGCCATTACAATGAGCCCGTCCTCCTATAGCTCCTCCCACCAGCCTCCACTGTCTCGCCGCCATTTAATGGAAACATTCAGTGAGGTCAGGTCTACTGCTCCATCACATTTCAGGTCGCAATTGTAAATGAGAACTTGTTCTCAACTTGCCTACCTGGTTAAATAAAGGTGAAATAAATAAAAAATATATTCAGGGTAGCTGGGTGGGTGCTTCTGAAATACACTCTTAGAAAAAAGGGTTCCAAAATAGTTATTCAGTTGTACCCATAGGAGAACCCTTTTTGGGTCCAGGTAGAACCCTTTTTTTGGTTGCAGGTAGAACTATTTTGTGTTCCATGAAGAACCCTCTGTGAAAAGGAAACACAATTCTCATGCTGGAGTGAATAAATGGTAGTACCGGATGTTGCGTATCGTGTTCAGCCAATCAGGTCGCACAAGTGTGTTGTTTACCCTTGATCTGAACGCTGTACCCAATGTCAGGAAGTAGCATTAGCCACCATAGCATGGTGGTGGTGAATGGCGTTTCGTAAAGAAAGTACGCATATTTTCACCGTTTTTTTTCTTCTGCCATTAAATCGAGTTAAGGAGGAAATCGAAACCGTTGCAGCCTGAATGGAGAAGGTTGTATGTATGAACCGGTCCACGGGGTTTAGGAGTGCAAAGCCGGCTCCATTCATTGCCTTTGGACGGTAAGAAAAGATGACTGAATATCGCCATCTGCCAGCCTTTAGGCGATGTGCGACCGTGACACCCAACGCCAAATCAAATTAAATGTTATTGGTCACATACACATATTTAGCAGACGTTATTGCGGGTGTAGCAAAATGCTTGTAAATGAACTAACTGTCAGGCAGTGATCATGTTCCAACTTGTCTTTCATCTTGTAAATGCAAATTTATTTGTGCAACTTTGTTCAAATGAACGACACGAGCTAGATTTCCATCCATTTGGCGACAGATTTTCATGTGAATATTCAAAAAATCTCATTAAGTGGTGTTCCCACCAAACAGACTTGTTGCAGATAAAAACCCGTGTGTGATGACGAGGGTGCACACAAAATGTACTTTTTCGCTTGAGTTTTCATGTACTGAAATAAAAATCGAAAGTTTAATGTGTTTCCATCCATTTTCAACTGAACCGCAGCGTTAAATAGAAAATGTGATGACTCTGGTCTTGGCACGTGCTTTCTAGCCAAAAGCTCCCAGACACAGTGTGGACAGGCTAGTAGTCTACATGATGACATTATTATGGATCATCATGTCATCAGAACCTCAATATTTATTAGAAAGGAGCAACGTGCACGTTCACCACCTTGTGAAGTTCGTCACTAGTTTAATTTGTATCCTAATAAACTGCATAGTTCCCTGAGTTGTAGTGAGAGCACCGTTTTTTGAGCTGAAATAAAAGATCCCTGAAATGTCACATATGCACATAAAGCTTTATTCCCACTAATTAATTTACGTCCCTGTTAGTGAGCATTTCTCATATGCCAGGATCATCCATCCACCTGACAGGTGTAGCATATCAAGAAGCTGATTAAACAGCATGATCATCACACAGGTAAACCTTGTGCTGGGGACAATAAATAAAATATGTAGATTTGTTGCACAACACAATGCCACAGATGTCTCAAGGGTTAAGGAAGCGTGCAATTGGCATGCTGACAGCAGCAATGTCCACCAGAGCTGTTACCAGAAAATGTTATGTTAATTTCTCTACCATAATCCGCCTCCAACAACATTGCGTCCAACCAGCCTCACAACTGCAGACCATGTGTAACCACGCCAACCCAGGACCTCCACATACAGCTTCTTCACCTGTGGGATCGTCTGAGACCAGCCACCTGGACAGCTGATGAAACTGAGGAGTATTTCTGTCTGCAATAAAGCCCTTTTGTGGGGAAAAACTAATTTAATACAGGACTAGTAAAGTCCCAGTACACTACTTTAACACAGGACTAGTAAAGTCCCAGTACACTACTTTAACACAGGACTAGTAAAGACCCAGTACACTACTTTAACACAGGACTAGTAAAGACCCAGTACACTACTTTAACACAGGACTAGTAAAGACCCAGTACACTACTTTAACACAGGACTAGTAAAGTCCCAGTACACTACTTTAACACAGGACTAGTAAAGACCCAGTACACTACTTTAACACAGGACTAGTAAAGACCCAGTACACTACTTTAACACAGGACTAGTAAAGACCCAGTACACTACTTTAACACAGGACTAGTAAAGTCCCAGTACACTACTTTAACACAGGACTAGTAAAGACCCAGTACACTACTTTAACACAGGACTAGTAAAGACCCAGTACACTACTTTAACACAGGACTAGTAAAGACCCAGTACACTACTTTAACACAGGACTAGTAAAGACCCAGTACACTACTTTAACACAGGACTAGTAAAGACCCAGTACACTACTTTACTGAAGACATTTATCATTAAATATGAATATCTGATTTTACAGTGGGTGCTGCAGCACTGTCAGCACCCCTACTTCCTACGGCTGTGATCACATCTGTCATGATCCTTTTTAATAGAGGATGACTTTACTCACATACAAACTGTGGATGGAAACAATGTTTATGTGACAATCTGGAGTGGCCTACATAGGAATGAAATAATCATGGAAGCTTCTTATATTAGAACGACTGCTTTTTATCATTTTACCAGGAAGCTGTGTCAGGAAGCACTTCAGTCGTTGTGATGCAAATAACATGGCTAACACCCTGGTTTTAATGTCTGTGATTGGCTGAGGTATTGCGCCTTCTCTGCCACACTTTGTCCACCAGGAGATGCTGTCTGCTTTCAGAAACAGAAATAAAGCATGTGATACCGGAAATGTCCAGTCGACATGTGCAGCTTCAAAACAACACCAGCACATTATTTTAGACCTATTCCATAAGTCGCTTCTGCCATCAGAATGTATTGCATTTTCAGCACTGATTCAATATTGCGAAAAGGTTTTGTAGCTAATTTCCTAGAACTGTAGTAATAATGCGCTGTTTTGGTCTCACTCACTTCCCAGTTACATTGTTAGTGGCAACGTTAGCTGGCTAACGGTAGCTAGCTAGTTCGCTAACGTTAGGAAACCGTTATCATGTCAACCATAAAGTATTGTATGTTAGGTAACAATGTAGTTACACGTTTATTCCCCAAAGGGACCTATTCGTGGTGTGTACAGTTGAAGCAGCCGCAGTTTTACTGCGCAGAGAACTGGCTTAAGTTACCAACAAGTTATAAGAGATCACATCATGTCAATCAATCATCATATCAGTATATCTCACAATATGGGCTTCAACGTCACAGAGCTACAACAGTGTCATGGCAGACATCTATCCCCTTACAACACAGACGCTTTTCACTGTCAACATACCAGCTGAAAATTAGGGATGATGACCATACTCCAGGACATGAAAGCCTGGGCAGGGAGGAGGACGATTATATAGATGACAGTGAGATAGATGAGCTGTTTCAGCACCAGATCCCTATGGTCGGAGAGGGAGACCACCGCATCTTCATCGTCCATCCTGATGTGAAATGGGGAAGCAGGAAGCAGTACCTTACCACAGGTTAGTGGAAACTCAGGAGCTGGCCATTAAACCATGTCAGGCAGTTCTGTCATTAGGGTGGGTATAATTTGTGGAATGTTCCAACAGGAATCTGTTCCAAAAACTTCGTAAAGTACAAGGTTGCCAACAAACAACGCATACAGAGTGGCATGATCAATTCAACTAGTTGACGAATAGGCATCAACTCACCACGTAGCTTATTCTTAATGTTTGTCCATCGGCTACCAGAGTGAGGACAGACATTTTCCGGAATAAACGTGGTGTAGGAAAAATGTAATGAAATAGCCCACTCCCTACCCGGTATCTTATTCTGCCGCTATACAACTCTGTATGCGTTGTTTGTTGACAACCTTGTTATTTACAAAGTTTTTGGAACAGATTCCTGTTGGAATGTTCCACAAATTATACCCACCCATGTCATAATGAGTTCCAAATGACACCCTGTTTCCCGGGGTCCTCCTATGGACCTTAGTCAAGAATAGAACATTGTACAGGGTGTAGGAGGCCATTTGGGACGAAGCAGTTCTGTCATGTGTCTCTTTCACAGCCAATCTGATGATGGCGGAGGCAGTGGGTTTGGTCAACACTCTAGACAACTGGAGTGTCATCGACAAGATCATCCTCTCCACCAAGACACCAGAGAAAAAGATGATCTTTGGCAAAGGCAACTTCCAGACGCTCACAGGTCTGCCTGTTTTAACCCCATAACTTACCCTCGCCCTAACCCTGTTTCATGAAGTCTGTTCTCTCTCCCTGACACAATTTGACAGGCAATGTTTGGTGATATGTAATGTGAGTCACTATTTAGCATTACTGTATTGACTCCAGAATCCTATTGTGATTTTGTTTTCTCAGAGAGAATCAGAAGAACTCCGGGAGTAACTGCTGTGTTTGTCAACGTGGAGCGCCTGTCCCCTGCCTCAGAGGTGAGAGTGGGAGACGAGAGCTTTACCCATATGCACAACAGTGTAGATTGAGTCTTTATTGTCCCATAGACCTGTCACAATATGGCATATGGCTGCATAGACTTGACTCTGATAGTATGTTTTCCTTTCAGAAAGAGTTTGAGGAGGCGTGGGGGGTGAAGGTGTTTGACAGATACTCTGTGGTTCTCCATATCTTCCGCTGTAATGCCAGAACCAAGGAGGCCAAGCTACAGGTCTCCTTGGCTGAGATTCCACTTCTCAGGTAGCGTCCTAGTATTTTACCTAAGTGTTCATACTAATGTAATACAATGTATTAAGTCAAAAGGTAGAGGCGAAGCGAGAGGGATTCCTGAGCCCAAAATCTGTCTTGTCCAGCAGGCGGTGTTTTCGCACACCAATCAAGGAGATTTTGTATGGATGTCAATGAATGGCTAATTTGGTTAACAGAAATTGGAATGGCTTATTTGCTACGAGTGGCTTATTTGATCGAATAGAAGTTCCGTAATGATTAGGTTGTAACGAGTGTGCTGATATAAGTAGGACACAAAACATCCTGGTAGGGTTGTCCCCAAAGAAAAAAGAAATCTTGGTTGACCGAAAGTCGTCTATTCTTTCGACCATTCGATTGCTCAACATTTTTAAACATGTATTTTACCATATATAGACACAGCCAATTTGTTTTAATATGATCAACGATGTGCATTGAGTTTATCTGATGCTTTAAGCTTACTGTTTGATGCTTCGAGGGCGCCAGAGTTCGAGATACCCAGAAGAATAAAACCTTAACCTGACCCAACTATTCAATTCAATTCAAGGGCTTTATTGGCATGGGAAACATGTGTTAACATTGCCAAAGCAAGTGAGGTAGATAATATATAAAGTGAATATATAAAGTGAAATAAACAATAAAAATTAACAGTAAACATCACACATACAGAAGTTTCAAAACAATTACAAATGCCATATTATATATATATATATATATATATATATATATATATATATATATATATATATATATATATATATATATATATATATATATATATGTGTGTGTTTTAACAATGTACAAATGGTAAAGGACACAAGATACAATAAATAAGCATAGATATGGGTTGTATTTACAATGGTGTGTGTTCTTCACTGGTTGCCCTTTTCTCGTGGCAACAGGTCACAAATCTTGCTGCTCTGATGGCACACTGGAATTTCACCCAGTAGATATGGGAGTTTTTCAAAATTGGATTTGTTTTCGAATTCTTTGTGGATCTGTGTAATCTGAGGGAAATATGTCTCTCTAATATACATACATTGGTCATACATTGGGCAGGAGGTTAGGAAGTACAGCTCAGTTTCTACCTCATTTTGTGGGCAGTGAGCACATAGCCTGTCTTCACTTGAGAGCCATGTCTGCCTACGGCGGCCTTTCTCAATAGCAAGGCTATGCTCACTGAGTCTGTACATAGTCAAAGCTTATTCTCCTCCTGCTCCTGCTGCCTCTCTCCGATTCTGCCATTACTCTCCTGAAGTTGACGCTAATAGTCTACACGAGGAGTCGGCAACCTCATGTGGAATGACAATATATCTGACAATTTCTACCGATCTGTGTGCCAGTTATGGTTTTCATATGCACATTTTTGTGAAACAGTTTCATTTAATTTATAATACACTTTGTATCTTAAAATCATTGTCACATGGTTTTAAATTCTATCCAAATGAATTACTTAAAAATCATACAATGTGATTTTCTGGATTTTTGTTTTAGATTCCGTCTCTCACAGTTGAAGTGTACCTATGATAAAAATTACAGACCTATCTTCTGAAAAAACTCTTAAAGACCTAGTAATATTGTACATCAATAGCAGTCAATATTAATCGTCACCTTATTTCAGTCTCATCTGAAAGTTGTAAAATCTTCACGAACCCTGGCTAACAAGTTGAATCAGCAATACAAAATTGGGTTTAATTATTTATTCACTAAATACCTAACTAATCACACAGAATTACATATACACATAATTAATCATAACTTGATTACAAATTATGTCATAAAGGAAAACGTCCCTTGCGGACGGAACAGATATGACTACGCAAAGAAAGTGGGTTGGGTTTGAGTGAAAGAGCGGGAAGACTGAAGAACAAAGGGAGAAGCGATGTCTCTATCGGGCCGTAGGCAACTACTCTATCGTAAATACAGAATCTTATGCATTCTAAATTACCACCCATTTGAGAAAGGAAAATATATTTACTCTGAGCTGCACTTCAATAGGTTGGTGGTAGATGGAAGGCCGTGTTGCCCAACAGAGTCCTTTGTCCTTTGAAGAGTGTCTCTGAACGGGAACGTGATACGTTGTAGTGTCGTCGTTGTGTGGTAGACGGGATACTCTGTCCTCTCCTCGCCCACATTTATAGCGGCTGATAACTAGAATATGAATCTGATAACTATAATGTGTAGACTTTCCACTGTACCGTTTATGTCATCCTATCATTGATGAGAATGTCTCAGATGACAACCGAACTGACATCATACTCATTAAGTACCAACGCATACGTTCACCTGGTTGGATTCAACAATGTTCAGCACTATATACACTGCTCAAAAAAATAAAGGGAACACTTAAACAGCACAATGTAACTCCAAGTCAATCACACTTCTGTGAAATCAAACTGTCCACTTAGGAAGCAACACCTGACATGATGACTCCTTGCTGTCCCCAGTCCACCTGGCCGTGCTGCTGCTCCAGTTTCAACTGACCTGAGCCCTAGGACCATGCCCCAGGACTACTTGACATGATGACTCCTTGCTGTCCCCAGTCCACCTGGCCGTGCTGCTGCTCCAGTTTCAACTGTTCTGCCTTATTATTATTCGACCATGCTGGTCATTTATGAACATTTGAACATCTTGGCCATGTTCTGTTATAATCTCTACCCGGCACAGCCAGAAGAGGACTGGCCACCCCACATAGCCTGGTTCCTCTCTAGGTTTCTTCCTAGGTTTTGGCTTTTCTAGGGAGTTTTTCCTAGCCACCGTGCTTCTACACCTGCATTGCTTGCTGTTTGGGGTTTTAGGCTGGGTTTCTGTACAGCACTTTGAGATATCAGCTGATGTACGAAGGGCTATATAAATACATTTGATTTGATTTGATTTGATTTGATTGACAATACATTTCACATGATGTTGTGCAAATGGAAGAGACAACAGTTGGAAATTATAGGCAATTAGCAAGACACCCCCAATAAAGGAGTGGTTTTGCAGGTGGTGACCACAGACCACTTCTCAGTTCCTATGCTTCCTGGCTGATGTTTTGGTCACTTTTGAATGCTGGCGGTGCTTTCACTCTAGTGGTAGCATGAGACGGAGTCTACAACCCACACAAGTGGCTCAGGTAGTGCATCCAGGATGGCACATCAATGCGAGCTGTGGCAAGAAGGTTTGCTATGTCTGTCAGCGTAGTGTCCAGAGCATGGAGGCGCTACCAGGAGACAGGCCAGTACATCAGGAGACGTGGAGAAAGCAGTAGGAGGGCAACAACCCAGCAGGAGGACCGCTACCTCCGCCTTTGTGCAAGGAGGAGCACAAAGGCCAGAGCCCTGCAAAATGACCTCCAGCAGGCCACAAATATGCATGTGTCTGCTCAAACGGTCAGAAACAGACTCCATGAGCATGGTATGAGGGCCCGACGTCCACAGGTGGGGGTTGTGCTTACAGCCCAACACCGTGCTGGACGTTTGGCATTTGCCAGAGAACACCAAGATTGGCAAATTCGCCACTGGCGAAATTCGCCCTGTGCTCTTCACAGATGAAAGCAGGTTCACACTGAGCACATGTGACAGACGTGACAGAAACTGGAGACGCCGTGGAGAACGTTCTGCTGCCTGCAACATCCTCCAGCATGACCGGTTTGGTGGTGGGTCAGTCATGGTGTGGGGTGGCATTTCTTTGGGGGGCCGCACAGCCCTCCATTTTCTCTCCAGAGGTAGCCTGACTGCCATTAGGTACCGAGATGAGATCCTCAGACCCCTTGTGAGACCATATGCTGGTGCGGTTGGCCCTGGGTTCCTCCTAATGCAAGACAATGCTAGACCTCATGTGGCTGGAGTGTGTCAGCAGTTTCTGCAAGAGGAAGGCATTGATGCTATGGACTGGCCCGCCCGTTCCCCAGACCTGAATCCAATTGAGCACATCTGGGACATCATGTCTCGCTCCATCCACCAACACCATGTTGCACCACAGACTGTCCAGGAGTTGGCGGATGCTTTAGTCCAGGTCTGGGAGGAGATCCCTCAGGAGACCATCCGCCACCTCATCAGGAGCATGCCCAGGCGTTGTAGGGAGGTCATACAGGCACGTGGAGGAGGCCACACACACTACTTGAGTCTCATTTTGACTTGTTTTAAGGACATTACATCAAAGTTGAATCAGCCTGTAGTGTGGTTTTCCACTTTAAATTTTGAGTGTGACTCCAAACCAGACCTCCTTGGGTTGATACATTTGATTTCCATTGATCATTTTTGTATGATTTTGTTGTCAGCACATTCAACTATGTAAAGAAAGAAGTATTTAATAAGAATATTTCATTCAGTCAGATCTAGGATGTGTTATTTTAGTGTTCCCTTTATTTTTTTGAGCAGTGTATTACTACCACATTCCTTACAGCTTGAAACTCAGAGGAAGATTAGAGAAATTATAAAAGATAAATATATTTAATCTAAACAAATGTATGGTCTACAGCGAGAAAGTTCTACCCATTGTTTAAAAGACATAAGGACCCAGGTTTATGGGCGGTTCCCTTCCAGATACCCCCTGACTGTCCCATTGTTTAAAAGACATAAGGACCCAGGTTTATGGGCGGTTCCCTTCCAGATACCCCTGACTGTCCCATTGTTTAAAAGACATAAGGACCCAGGTTTATGGGCGGTTCCCTTCCAGAAACCCCTGACTGTCCCATTGTTTAAAAGACATAAGGACCCAGGTTTATGGGCGGTTCCCTTCCAGATACCCCCTGACTGTCCCATTGTTTAAAAGACATAAGGACCCAGGTTTATGGGCGGTTCCCTTCCAGATACCCCCTGACTGTCCCATTGTTTAAAAGACATAAGGACCCAGGTTTATGGGCGGTTCCCTTCCAGATACCCCCTGACTGTCCCATTGTTTAAAAGACATAAGGACCCAGGTTTATGGGCGGTTCCCTTCCAGATACCCCCTGAGTGTCTCATTGTTTGAAATACATGTAATGTGGCAGAGTATATTGACTCCTTTCTCAACCCCTTATCTCAGAAGCATCCCAGTTATGTAAAGGATACTATGAATGTGTCAATAAGAAGCATCCCATCTATGTAAAGGATACTATGAATGTGTCAATAAGAAGCATCCCATCTATTTAAAGGATACTATGAATGTGTCAATAAGAAGCATCCCATCTATGTAAAGGATACTATGTCTATTGTCTATGTGCCTGTCCCCTCTGTACTCCTTGTGGGTAACAGCTTATTTTCCCCTTACCTAACCTTATGCCTGACCTTAAATTAAGACCAAAAAGCAAATGTTTATTAATGTGAATTTTGACTTTGTAGCTGTGGTAACTAGTGAAAACCGTTGTGCCTGTTGTTCACACACATAGCATGGTTTTTCCTGATCTGAGCCTCCTCCCGACTGCCTTCCAAGACATTTCTTTTCATTGTTAAAGCGGCTGTTAGAGTATCTGGTAAATATAATGGATAATCTGTGGTAAAGTAGATTTTTCCAGTATGTGATCCACAGCACCAACTCGTTTAATTTTAACGCACCTCCATTGAAACTGATTCTTAACTGTTTTGAACACTGAAATACTATTGCACATGGTGTTTACCAACATGTACACAATGTGTTCTTCTGACAGATCCCGTTTGAGAAATGAAGTGGCCAACTTGGACCAGCAGGGTGGGGGCTCCAGATACATTATGGGTTCAGGTAAGCCTACAGTAATATGGCTGCTCCTGGGAACCTGTGGATGTCTCTGCTTCCTCACAAATCAAATCAAATCAATGTTATTTGTCACATACACATGGTTAGCAGATGTTAATGCGAGTGTAGCGAAATGCTTGTAGAGTACAGTATATACGTATACATATGAGATAAATAATGTAGGGTATGTAAACATTGTGTTAAGTAGCATTGTTTAAAGTGGCTAGTGACATATAACTTACTGTACTGTAAGTTAGTCTGTATAAGAGCACCAGTTAAATACCTTTGTCTAGGTGACTAACCCCTCCCTCCCTGTCTCTAGGTGACTAACCCCTTCCTCTCTAGGTGACTAACCCCTCCCTCCCTGTCTCTAGGTAACTAACCCCTCTCTGTCTCTAGGTGAGACGCTGATGGAGGTACAGCAGAGAGTTTTGCAGGAGAGAGAGCTGAAAATCTGCTCTGCTCTGCAACATCTGAGGAGGAAGAGACACCTGCTCCGCTCCCAACGCAAAAACAGAGACTTCCCCATCATCTCTGTTATGGGCTATACCAACTGTGGTGAGAGACGGGGTTATGGGCTATACCAACTGTGGTGAGAGACGGGGTTATGGGCTATACCAACTGTGGTGAGAGACGGGGTTATGGGCTATACCAACTGTGGTGAGAGACGGGGTTATGGGCTATACCAACTGTGGTGAGAGACGGGGTTATGGGCTATACCAACTGTGGTGAGAGACGGGGGGCTTATGGGCTATACCAACTGTGGTGAGAGACGGGGTTATGGGCTATACCAACTGTGGTGAGAGACGGGGTTATGGGCTATACCAACTGTGGTGAGAGACGGAGTTATGGGCTATACCAACTGTGGTGAGAGACGGGGTTATGGGCTATACCAACTGTGGTGAGAGACGGGGTTATGGGCTATACCAACTGTGGTGAGAGACGGAGTTATGGGCTATACCAACTGCGGTGAGAGACGGGGTTATGGGCTATACCAACTGTGGTGAGAGACGGGGTTATGGGCTATACCAACTGTGGTGAGAGACGGAGTTATGGGCTATACCAACTGTGGTGAGAGACGGGGTTATGGGCTATACCAACTGTGGTGAGAGACGGGGTTATGGGCTATACCAACTGTGGTGAGAGACGGGGTTATGGGCTATACCAACTGTGGTGAGAGACGGGGTTATGGGCTATACCAACTGTGGTGAGAGACGGAGTTATGGGCTATACCAACTGTGGTGAGAGACGGGGTTATGGGCTATACCAACTGTGGTGAGAGACGGGGTTATGGGCTATACCAACTGTGGTGAGAGACGGAGTTATGGGCTATACCAACTGCGGTGAGAGACGGGGTTATGGGCTATACCAACTGTGGTGAGAGACGGGGTTATGGGCTATACCAACTGCGGTGAGAGACGGGGTTATGGGCTATACCAACTGTGGTGAGAGACGGGGTTATGGGCTATACCAACTGTGGTGAGAGACGGAGTTATGGGCTATACCAACTGTGGTGAGAGACGGGGTTATGGGCTATACCAACTGTGGTGAGAGACGGGGTTATGGGCTATACCAACTGTGGTGAGAGACGGGTTATGGGCTATACCAACTGTGGTGAGAGACGGAGTTATGGGCTATACCAACTGTGGTGAGAGACGGGGTTATGGGCTATACCAACTGTGGTGAGAGACGGGGTTATGGGCTATACCAACTGTGGTGAGAGACGGAGTTATGGGCTATACCAACTGTGGTGAGAGACGGGGTTATGGGCTATACCAACTGTGGTGAGAGATGGGCGGGGTTATGGGCTATACCAACTGTGGTGAGAGACGGGGTTATGGGCTATACCAACTGTGGTGAGAGACGGGGTTATGGGCTATACCAACTGTGGTGAGAGACGGGGTTATGGGCTATACCAACTGTGGTGAGAGACGGGGTTATGGGCTATACCAACTGTGGTGAGAGACGGGGTTATGGGCTATACCAACTGTGGTGAGAGACGGGGTTATGGGCTATACCAACTGTGGTGAGAGACGGAGTTATGGGCTATACCAACTGTGGTGAGAGACGGGGTTATGGGCTATACCAACTGTGGTGAGAGACGGGGTTATGGGCTATACCAACTGTGGTGAGAGACGGAGTTATGGGCTATACCAACTGTGGTGAGAGACGGGGTTATGGGCTATACCAACTGTGGTGAGAGACGGGGTTATGGGCTATACCAACTGTGGTGAGAGACGGAGTTATGGGCTATACCAACTGTGGTGAGAGACGGGGGGCTTATGGGCTATACCAACTGTGGTGAGAGACGGGGTTATGGGCTATACCAACTGTGGTGAGAGACGGGGTTATGGGCTATACCAACTGTGGTGAGAGACGGGGTTATGGGCTATACCAACTGTGGTGAGAGACGGAGTTATGGGCTATACCAACTGTGGTGAGAGACGGGGTTATGGGCTATACCAACTGTGGTGAGAGACGGGGTTATGGGCTATACCAACTGTGGTGAGAGACGGAGTTATGGGCTATACCAACTGTGGTGAGAGACGGGGTTATGGGCTATACCAACTGTGGTGAGAGACGGGGTTATGGGCTATACCAACTGTGGTGAGAGACGGGGTTATGGGCTATACCAACTGTGGTGAGAGACGGGGTTATGGGCTATACCAACTGTGGTGAGAGACGGAGTTATGGGCTATACCAACTGTGGTGAGAGACGGGGTTATGGGCTATACCAACTGTGGTGAGAGACGGGGTTATGGGCTATACCAACTGTGGTGAGAGACGGAGTTATGGGCTATACCAACTGTGGTGAGAGACGGAGTTATGGGCTATACCAACTGTGGTGAGAGACGGGGTTATGGGCTATACCAACTGTGGTGAGAGACGGGGTTATGGGCTATACCAACTGTGGTGAGAGACGGAGTTATGGGCTATACCAACTGTGGTGAGAGACGGGGTTATGGGCTATACCAACTGTGGTGAGAGACGGGGTTATGGGCTATACCAACTGTGGTGAGAGACGGGGTTATGGGCTATACCAACTGTGGTGAGAGACGGGGTTATGGGCTATACCAACTGTGGTGAGAGACGGAGTTATGGGCTATACCAACTGTGGTGAGAGACGGGGTTATGGGCTATACCAACTGTGGTGAGAGACGGGGTTATGGGCTATACCAACTGTGGTGAGAGACGGGGTTATGGGCTATACCAACTGTGGTGAGAGACGGGGTTATGGGCTATACCAACTGTGGTGAGAGACGGAGTTATGGGCTATACCAACTGTGGTGAGAGACGGGGTTATGGGCTATACCAACTGTGGTGACGGGGTTATGGGCTATACCAACTGTGGGGTGAGACGGGGTTATGGGCTATACCAACTGTGGTGAGAGACGGTGTTATGGGCTATACCAACTGTGGTGAGAGACGGGGTTATGGGCTATACCAACTGTGGTGAGAGACGGGGTTATGGGCTATACCAACTGTGGTGAGAGACGGGGTTATGGGCTATACCAACTGTGGTGAGAGACGGGGTTATGGGCTATACCAACTGTGGTGAGAGACGGGGTTATGGGCTATACCAACTGTGGTGAGAGACGGGGTTATGGGCTATACCAACTGTGGTGAGAGACGGGTTATGGGCTATACCAACTGTGGTGAGAGACGGGGTTATGGGCTATACCAACTGTGGTGAGAGACGGGGTTATGGGCTATACCAACTGTGGTGAGAGACGGGGTTATGGGCTATACCAACTGTGGTGAGAGACGGGGTTATGGGCTATACCAACTGTGGTGAGAGACGGGGTTATGGGCTATACCAACTGTGGTGAGAGACGGGGTTATGGGCTATACCAACTGTGGTGAGAGACGGGGTTATGGGCTATACCAACTGTGGTGAGAGACGGGGTTATGGGCTATACCAACTGTGGTGAGAGACGGGGTTATGGGCTATACCAACTGTGGTGAGAGACGGGGTTATGGGCTATACCAACTGTGGTGAGAGACGGGGTTATGGGCTATACCAACTGTGGTGAGAGACGGGGTTATGGGCTATACCAACTGTGGTGAGAGACGGGGTTATGGGCTATACCAACTGTGGTGAGAGACGGGGTTATGGGCTATACCAACTGTGGTGAGAGACGGGGTTATGGGCTATACCAACTGTGGTGAGAGATACCAACTGTGGTGAGAGACGGGGTTATGGGCTATACCAACTGTGGTGAGAGACGGGGTTATGGGCTATACCAACTGTGGTGAGAGACGGGGTTATGGGCTATACCAACTGTGGTGAGAGACGGGGTTATGGGCTATACCAACTGTGGTGAGAGACGGGGTTATGGGCTATACCAACTGTGGTGAGAGACGGGGTTATGGGCTATACCAACTGTGGTGAGAGACGGGGTTATGGGCTATACCAACTGTGGTGAGAGACGGGGTTATGGGGTTATGGGCTATACCAACTGTGGTGAGAGACGGGGTTATGGGCTATACCAACTGTGGTGAGAGACGGGGTTATGGGCTATACCAACTGTGGTGAGAGACGGGGTTATGGGCTATACCAACTGTGGTGAGAGACGGGGTTATGGGCTATACCAACTGTGGTGAGAGACGGGGTTATGGGCTATACCAACTGTGGTGAGAGACGGGGTTATGGGCTATACCAACTGTGGTGAGAGACGGGGTTATGGGCTATACCAACTGTGGTGAGAGACGGGGTTATGGGCTATACCAACTGTGGTGAGAGACGGGGTTATGGGCTATACCAACTGTGGTGAGAGACGGGGTTATGGGCTATACCAACTGTGGTGAGAGACGGGGTTATGGGCTATACCAACTGTGGTGAGAGACGGGGTTATGGGCTATACCAACTGGGTGAGTTATGGGCTATACCAACTGTGGTGAGAGACGGAGTTATGGGCTATACCAACTGTGGTGAGAGACGGGGTTATGGGCTATACCAACTGCGGTGAGAGACGGGGTTATGGGCTATACCAACTGTGGTGAGAGACGGGGTTATGGGCTATACCAACTGTGGTGAGAGACGGGGTTATGGGCTATACCAACTGTGGTGAGAGACGGAGTTATGGGCTATACCAACTGTGGTGAGAGACGGGGTTATGGGCTATACCAACTGTGGTGAGAGACGGGGTTATGGGCTATACCAACTGTGGTGAGAGACGGGGGGCTTATGGGCTATACCAACTGTGGTGAGAGACGGGGTTATGGGCTATACCAACTGTGGTGAGAGACGGGGTTATGGGCTATACCAACTGCGGTGAGAGACGGGGTTATGGGCTATACCAACTGTGGTGAGAGACGGGGTTATGGGCTATACCAACTGTGGTGAGAGACGGGGTTATGGGCTATACCAACTGTGGTGAGAGACGGGGTTATGGGCTATACCAACTGTGGTGGGAGATGGGGCTATGGGCTATACCAACTGTGGTGAGAGACGGGGTTATGGGCTATACCAACTGTGGTGGGAGATGGGGTTATGGGCTATACCAACTGTGGTGAGAGACGGAGTTATGGGCTATACCAACTGTGGTGAGAGACGGGGTTATGGGCTATACCAACTGCGGTGAGAGACGGGGTTATGGGCTATACCAACTGTGGTGAGAGACGGGGTTATGGGCTATACCAACTGTGGTGAGAGACGGGGTTATGGGCTATACCAACTGTGGTGAGAGACGGGGTTATGGGCTATACCAACTGTGGTGAGAGACGGGGTTATGGGCTATACCAACTGTGGTGAGAGACGGGTGAGAGACGGGGTATGGGCTATACCAACTGTGGTGAGAGACGGGGTTATGGGCTATACCAACTGTGGTGAGAGACGGGGGCTTATGGGCTATACCAACTGTGGTGGGGATGGGGTTATGGGCTATACCAACTGTGGTGAGAGACGGGGTTATGGGCTATACCAACTGTGGTGGGAGATGGGGTTATGGGCTATACCAACTGTGGTGAGAGACGTGGTTATGGGCTATACCAACTGTGGTGAGAGACGGGGTTATGGGCTATACCAACTGTGGTGAGAGACGAGGTTATGGGCTATACCAACTGTGGTGAGAGACGGGGTTATGGGCTATACCAACTGTGGTGAGAGACGGGGTTATGGGCTATACCAACTGCGGTGAGAGACGGGGTTATGGGCTATACCAACTGCGGTGAGAGACGGGGTTATGGGCTATACCAACTGTGGTGAGAGACGGGGTTATGGGCTATACCAACTGTGGTGAGAGACGGGGTTATGGGCTATACCAACTGCGGTGAGAGACGGGGTTATGGGCTATACCAACTGCGGTGAGAGACGGGGTTATGGGCTATACCAACTGCGGTGAGAGACGGGGTTATGGGCTATACCAACTGCGGTGAGAGACGGGGTTATGGGCTATACCAACTGTGGTGAGAGACGGGGTTATGGGCTATACCAACTGTGGTGTGAGACGGGGTTATGGGCTATACCAACTGTGGTGTGAGACGGGGTTATGGGCTATACCAACTATGGTGGGAGATGGGGTTATGGGCTATACCAACTGTGGTGAGAGACGGGGTTATGGGCTATACCAACTGTGGTGAGAGACGGGGTTATGGGCTATACCAACTGTGGTGAGAGACGGGGTTATGGGCTATACCAACTGTGGTGAGAGACGGGGTTATGGGCTATACCAACTGTGGTGAGAGACGGGGTTATGGGCTATACCAACTGTGGTGAGAGACGGGGTTATGGGCTATACCAACTGCGGTGAGAGACGGGGTTATGGGCTATACCAACTGCGGTGAGAGACGGGGTTATGGGCTATACCAACTGCGGTGAGAGACGGGGTTATGGGCTATACCAACTGTGGTGAGAGACGGGGTTATGGGCTATACCAACTGCGGTGAGAGACGGGGTTATGGGCTATACCAACTGCGGTGAGAGACGGGGTTATGGGCTATACCAACTGTGGTGAGAGACGGGGTTATGGGCTATACCAACTGCGGTGAGAGACGGGGTTATGGGCTATACCAACTGTGGTGAGAGACGGGGTTATGGGCTATACCAACTGTGGTGAGAGACGGGGTTATGGGCTATACCAACTGTGGTGTGAGACGGGGTTATGGGCTATACCAACTATGGTGGGAGATGGGGTTATGGGCTATACCAACTGTGGTGAGAGACGGGGTTATGGGCTATACCAACTGTGGTGAGAGACGGGGTTATGGGCTATACCAACTGTGGTGAGAGACGGGGTTATGGGCTATACCAACTGTGGTGAGAGACGGGGTTATGGGCTATACCAACTGTGGTGAGAGACGGGGTTATGGGCTATACCAACTGTGGTGAGAGACGGGGTTATGGGCTATACCAACTGTGGTGAGAGACGGGGTTATGGGCTATACCAACTGTGGTGAGAGACGGGGTTATGGGCTATACCAACTGCGGTGAGAGACGGGGTTATGGGCTATACCAACTGCGGTGAGAGACGGGGCTATGGGCTATACCAACTGCGGTGAGAGACGGGGCTATGGGCTATACCAACTGTGGTGAGAGACGGGGTTATGGGCTATACCAACTGTGGTGAGAGACGGGGTTATGGGCTATACCAACTGCGGTGAGAGACGGGGTTATGGGCTATACCAACTGCGGTGAGAGACGGGGTTATGGGCTATACCAACTGCGGTGAGAGACGGGGTTATGGGCTATACCAACTGTGGTGAGAGACGGGGTTATGGGCTATACCAACTGCGGTGAGAGACGGGGTTATGGGCTATACCAACTGCGGTGAGAGATGGGGTTATGGGCTATACCAACTGTGGTGAGAGACGGGGTTATGGGCTATACCAACTGTGGTGAGAGACGGGGTTATGGGCTATACCAACTGTGGTGAGAGACGGGGTTATGGGCTATACCAACTGTGGTGGGAGATGGGGTTATGGGCTATACCAACTGTGGTGAGAGACGGGGTTATGGGCTATACCAACTATGGTGGGAGATGGGGTTATGGGCTATACCAACTGTGGTGAGAGACGGGGTTATGGGCTATACCAACTGTGGTGAGAGACGGGGTTATGGGCTATACCAACTGTGATGAGAGACGGGGTTATGGGCTGTACCAACTGTGGTGAGAGACGGGGTTATGGGCTATACCAACTGTGGTGAGAGACGGGGTTATGGGCTATACCAACTGTGGTGAGAGACGGGGTTATGGGCTATACCAACTGTGGTGAGAGACGGGGTTATGGGCTATACCAACTGTGGTGGGAGACGGGGTTATGGGCTATACCAACTGTGGTGAGAGACGGGGTTATGGGCTATACCAACTATGGTGGGAGATGGGGCTATGGGCTATACCAACTGTGGTGAGAGACAGGGTTATGGGCTATACCAACTGTGGTGAGAGACGGGGTTATGGGCTATACCAACTGTGGTGAGAGACGGGGTTATGGGCTATACCAACTGTGGTGAGAGACGGGGTTATGGGCTATACCAACTGTGGTGAGAGACGGGGTTATGGGCTATACCAACTGTGGTGAGAGACAGGGGATTGTGGGCACAGGAGGTTGGTGGCACCTTCATTAGGGAGAACTGGCTTGTGGTAATGGCTGGAGCGGAATCAATGGAATGGTATCAAACATTTATTATGGATCCCCATTAGTTCCTGTCAAGGCAGCAGCTACTCTTCCTGGGGTTTATTATGGATCCCCATTAGTTCCTGTCAAGGCAGCAGCTACTCTTCCTGGGGTTTATTATGGATCCCCATTAGTTCCTGTCAAGGCAGCAGCTACTCTTCCTGGGGTTTATTATGGATCCTCATTAGTTCCTGTCAAGGCAGCAGCTACTCTTCCTGGGGTTTATTATGGATCCCCATTAGTTCCTGTCAAGGCAGCAGCTACTCTTCCTGGGGTTTAAATTGGATCCCCATTAGTTCCTGTCAAGGCAGCAGCTACTCTTCCTGGGGTTTATTATGGATCCCCATTAGTTCCTGCCAAGGCAGCAGCTACTCTTCCTGGGGTTTAAATTGGATCCCCATTAGTTCCTGTCAAGGCAGCAGCTACTCTTCCTGGGGTTTATTATGGATCCCCATTAGTTCCTGCCAAGGCAGCAGCTACTCTTCCTGGGGTTTATTATGGATCCCCATTAGTTCCTGTCAAGGCAGCAGCTACTCTTCCTGGGGTTTATTATGGATCCCCATTAGTTCCTGCCAAGGCAGCAGCTACTCTTCCTGGGGTTTATTATGGATCCCCATTAGTTCCTGTCAAGGCAGCAGCTACTCTTCCTGTGGGTTATTATGGATCCCATAAGTTCCTGTCAAGGCAGCAACTACTCTTCCTGGGGTCCAGCAACATTAATGAAGTTATAAACAATTTTAAAAACATTATAATACATTTCCCAACAGATTTCACAATACATTAAGTGTGCTGATATGATACAATACATTAAGTGTGTTCCCTCAGGCCACTACTCTACAATACATTAAGTGTGTTCCCTCAGACCACTACTCTACAATACATTAAGTGTGTTCCCTCAGACCACTACTCTACAATACATTAAGTGTGTTCCATCAGACCACTACTCTACTACCACATATCTACAATACATTAAGTGTGTTCCATCAGACCACTACTCTACTACCACATATCTACAATACATTAGGTGTGTTCCCTCAGGCCACTACTCTACTACCACATATCTACAATACATTAAGTGTGTTCCCTCAGGCCACTACTCTACTACCACATATCTACAATACATTAAGTGTGTTCCCTCTGACCACTACTCTACTATACATTAAGTGTGTTCCCTCAGACCACTACTCTACTATACATTAAGTGTGTTCCCTCAGACCACTAATCTACAATACATTAAGTGTGTTCCCTCAGACCACTACTCTACAATACATTAAGTGTGTTCCCTCAGGCCACTACTCTACAATACATTAAGTGTGTTCCCTCAGACCACTACTCTACTATACATTAAGTGTGTTCCCTCAGGCCACTACTCTACAATACATTAAGTGTGTTCCCTCAGGCCACTACTCTACAATACATTAAGTGTGTTCCATCAGACCACTACTCTACTACCACATATCTACAATACATTAAGTGTGTTCCATCAGACAACTACTCTACTACCACATATCTACAATACATTGTGTTCCCTCAGGCCACTACTCTACAATACATTAAGTGTATTCCATCAGACCACTACTCTACTACCACATATCTACAATACATTAAGTGTGTTCCATCAGACCACTACTCTACTACCACATATCTACAATACATTAAGTGTGTTCCCTCAGACCACTACTCTACAATACATTCAGTGTGTTCCCTCAGACCACTACTCTACAATACATTAAGTGTGTTCCCTCAGACCACTCCTCTACAATACATTAAGTGTGTTCCCCTCAGGCCACTACTCTACTACCAAATATCTACAATACATTAAGTGTGTTCCCTCAGGCCACTACTCTACAATACATTAAGTGTGTTCCCTCAGACCACTACTCTACAATACATTAAGTGTGTTCCATCAGACCACTACTCTACTACCACATATCTACAATACATTAAGTGTGTTACCTCAGACCACTACTCTACAATACATTAAGTGTGTTCCATCAGACCACTACTCTACTACCACATATCTACAATACATTAAGTGTGTTCCCTCAGACCACTACTCTACAATACATTAAGTGTGTTCCCTCAGACCACTACTCTACAATACATTAAGTGTGTTCCCTCAGACCACTACTCTACAATACATTAAGTGTGTTCCCTCAGGCCACTACTCTACAATACATTAAGTGTGTTCCGTCAGACCACTACTCTACAACACATTGTGTTCCATCAGACCACTACTCTACAATACATTAAGTGTGTTCCCTCAGACCACTACTCTACAATACATTAAGTGTGTTCCCTCAGACCACTACTCTACTACCACATATCTACAATACATTAAGTGTGTTCCATCAGACCACTACTCTACTACCACATATCTACAATACATTAAGTGTGTTACCTCAGACCGCTACTCTACAATACATTAAGTGTGTTCCCTCAGACCACTACTCTACTAACACATATCTACAATACATTAAGTGTGTTCCATCAGACCACTACTCTACACTACATTAAGTGTGTTCCCTCAGGCCACTACTCTACAATACATTAAGTGTGTTCCCTCAGGCCACTACTCTACAACACATTAAGTGTGTTCCATCAGACCACTACTCTACAATACATTAAGTGTGTTCCCTCAGGCCACTACTCTACAATACATTAAGTGTGTTTCCTCAGACCACTACTCTACTACCACATATCTACAATACAATACTGTTATCGTGTGTGTGTAGGTTACGTGTGTGTGTAGGTTACGTGTCTGTGCCTGTGTTTGTGTTGCTTCACAGTCCCTGCAGTTCCATAAGGTGTATTTTTATATTTTTAAAATCTGATTCTACTGCTGCATCAGTTACCTGATGTGGAATAGAGTTCCATGTAGTCATGGCTCTATGTAGTACTGTGGAATAGAGTTCCATGTAGTCATGGCTCTATGTAGTACTGTGGAATAGAGTTCCATGGAGTCAGGGCTCTATGTAGTACTGTGGAATAGAGTTCCATGTAGTCATGGCTCTATGTAGTACTGTGGAATAGAGTTCCATGTAGTCATGGCTCTATGTAGTACTGTGGAATAGAGTTCCATGTAGTCATGGCTCTATGTAGTACTGTGGAATAGAGTTCCATGTAGTCATGGCTCTATGTAGTACTGTGGAATAGAGTTCCATGTAGTCATGGCTCTATGTAGTACTGTGGAATAGAGTTCCATGTAGTCATGGCTCTATGTAGTACTGTGGAATAGAGTTCCATGTAGTCATGGCTCTATGTAGTACTGTGGAATAGAGGTCCATGGAGTCATGGCTCTATGTAGTACTGTGGAATAGAGGTCCATGGAGTCATGGCTCTATGTAGTACTGTGGAATAGAGTTCCATGTAGTCATGGCTCTATGTAGTACTGTGGAATAGAGTTCCATGTAGTCATGGCTCTATGTAGTACTGTGGAATAGAGTTCCATGTAGTCATGGCTCTATGTAGTACTGTGGAATAGAGTTCCATGTAGTCATGGCTCTATGTAGTACTGTGGAATAGAGTTCCATGTAGTCATGGCTCTATGTAGTACTGTAGAATAGAGTTCCATGTGGTCATGGCTCTATGTAGTACTGTGGAATAGAGTTCCATGTAGTCATGGCTCTATGTAGTACTGTGGAATAGAGTTCCATGTGGTCATGGCTCTATGTAGTACTGTGGAATAGAGGTCCATGTAGTCATGGCTCTATGTAGTACTGTGGAATAGAGTTCCATGTAGTCATGGCTCTATGTAGTACTGTGGAATTGAGTTCCATGTAGTCATGGCTCTATGTAGTACTGTGGAATTGAGTTCCATGTAGTCATGGCTCTATGTAGTACTGTGGAATAGAGTTCCATGTAGTCATGGCTCTATGTAGTACTGTGGAATAGAGTTCCATGTAGTCATGGCTCTATGTAGTACTGTGGAATAGAGTTCCATGTAGTCATGGCTCTATGTAGTACTGTAGAAAAGAGTTCCATGTGGTCATGGCTCTATGTAGTACTGTGGAATAGAGTTCCATGTAGTCATGGCTCTATGTAGTACTGTGGAATAGAGTTCCATGTAGTCATGGCCCTATGTAGTACTGTGGAATAGAGTTCCATGTAGTCATGGCTCTATGTAGTATTGTGGAATAGAGTTCCATGTAGTCATGGCTCTATGTAGTACTGTGGAATAGAGTTCCATGTAGTCATGGCTCTATATAGTACTGTGGAATAGAGTTCCATGTAGTCATGGCTCTATGTAGTACTGTGGAATAGAGTTCCATATAGTCATGGCTCTATGTAGCACTGTGGAATAGAGTTCCATGTAGTCATGGCTCTATGTAGTACTGTGCTCCTCCCATAGTCTGTTCTGGACTTGGGGACTGTGTCGTCATGGCTCCATGTAGTACTGTGCTCCTCCCATAGTCTGTTCTGGACTTGGGGACTGTGTCGTCATGGCTCTATTTAGTACTGTGCTCCTCCCATAGTCTGTTCTGGACTTGGGGACTGTGTCGTCATGGCTCCATGTAGCCATGGCTCTATGTAGTACTGTGCTCCTCCTATAGTCTGTTCTGGACTTGGGGACTGTGTCGTCATGGCTCCATGTAGTACTGTGCTCCTCCCATAGTCTGTTCTGGACTTGGGGACTGTGTCGTCATGGCTCTATGTAGTACTGTGCTCCTCCCATAGTCTGTTCTGGATGTGGGGACTGTGTCGTCATGGCTCTATGTAGTACTGTGCTCCTCCCATAGTCTGTTCTGGACTTGGGGACTGTGTCGTCATGGCTCTATGTAGTACTGTGCTCCTCCCATAGTCTGTTCTGGATGTGGGGACTGTGTCGTCATGGCTCTATGTAGTACTGTGCTCCTCCCATAGTCTGTTCTGGACTTGGGGACTGTGTAGTCATGGCTCCATGTAGTACTGTGCTCCTCCCATAGTCTGTTCTGGATGTGGGGACTGTGTCGTCATGGCTCCATGTAGTACTGTGCTCCTCCCATAGTCTGTTCTGGATGTGGGGACTGTGTCGTCATGGCTCTATGTAGTACTGTGCTCCTCCCATAGTCTGTTCTGGACTTGGGGACTGTGTAGTCATGGCTTCATGTAGCCATGGCTCTATGTAGTACTGTGCTCCTCCCATAGTCTGTTCTGGATGTGGGGACTGTGTCGTCATGGCTCCATGTAGTACTGTGCTCCTCCCATAGTCTGTTCTGGATGTGGGGACTGTGTCGTCATGGCTCTATGTAGTACTGTGCTCCTCCCGTAGTCTGTTTCCAGGTGTTTGATGCCATTCCATTTGCTCCATTCCATTTGCTCCATTCCATTTGCTCCATTCCATTTGCTCCATTCCATTTGCTCCATTCCATTTGCTCCATTCCATTTGCTCCATTCCATTTGCTCCATTCCATTTGCTCCATTCCATTTGCTCCATTCCATTTGCTCCGGAAGGACATTATTATGAGCCGTTTTTGATTTTGCACAAGTGTTTACCCACCTGTTGTTGCTAAATATGATATATAATATCAAATATAAATTATTTACTGACTATTACACCTCCAGAAGCACTTATTTAATATCTAATTAAAATATTGTCTCTTCTGCCTGTTCATTTCTGTTAAACTCCTCTCTCTCCTCCAGGTAAGACGACTCTGATCAAGGCGTTGACTGGTGACGCTGCGCTGCAGCCTAGAGATCAGCTGTTTGCCACGCTGGACGTCACGGTGCACGCCGGCACGCTGCCGAGTCACATGACTGTGCTTTATGTGGACACCATCGGCTTCCTGTCCCAGCTTCCCCACCGGCTCATAGACTCCTTCTCCGCTACTCTGGATGACGTAACTCACTCTGTATGTTACAACAGTTTTCATTTCAAAATGTTTCCAATTCATCTCAAAGGTGTTCCATAGCGTTACATTTTCCCTTCACTGGAACTAAGGGGCCTAACCATAACCGTGAAAAACAGCCCCAGACCATTACTCCTCCTGCATTATGGGGCAGGTAGTGTTCTCCTGGCATCCGCCAAACCCTGATTAATTAACCGGACTGCCAGTTGGTGAAGCGTGATTCATGACTCCAGAGAAGGTGTTTCCACTGTTCCAGAGTCCAATGGCAGCGAGCTTATCACCACTCCAGCCGACGCTTGGCATTGCGCATGGTGATCTTAGGCTTGTGTGCGGCTGCTAGGCCATGGAAACCCATTCCATGAAGCTCCCGACGAAAGGTTCTTGTTCTGACGTTGCTTCCAGAGGCAGTTTGGAACTCGGTCGTGTTGCAACCGAGGACAGACTATTATTAAAGGTTCTAAATGGGTTCAGCCCAACCGAGGACAGACTATTATTAAAGGTTCTAAATGGGTTCAGCCCAACCGAGGACAGACTATTATTAAAGGTTCTAAATGGGTTCAGCCCAACCGAGGACAGACTACTATTAGAGGTTCTAAATGGGTTCAGCCCAACCGAGGACAGACTATTATTAAAGGTTCTAAATGGGTTCAGCCCAACCGAGGACAGACTATTATTAAAGGTTCTAAATGGGTTCAGCCCAACCGAGGACAGACTATTATTAAAGGTTCTAAATGGGTTCAGCCCAACCGAGGACAGACTATTGTTAAAGGTTCTAAATGGGTTCAGCCCAACTGAGGACAGACTATTATTAAAGGTTCTAAATGGGTTCAGCCCAACCGAGGACAGACTATTATTAAAGGTTCTAAATGGGTTCAGCCCAACCGAGGACAGACTATTATTAAAGGTTCTAAATGGGTTCAGCCCAACCGAGGACAGACTATTATTAAAGGTTCTAAATGGGTTCAGCCCAACCGAGGACAGACTATTATTAAAGGTTCTAAATGGGTTCAGCCCAACCGAGGACAGACTATTATTAAAGGTTCTAAATGGGTTCAGCCCAACCGAGGACAGACTATTGTTAAAGGTTCTAAATGGGTTCAGCCCAACTGAGGACAGACTATTATTAAAGGTTCTAAATGGGTTCAGCCCAACCGAGGACAGACTATTATTAAAGGTTCTAAATGGGTTCAGCCCAACCGAGGACAGACTATTATTAAAGGTTCTAAATGGGTTACATTTACATTACATTTAAGTCATTTAGCAGACGCTCTTATCCAGAGCGACTTACAAATTGGTGAATTCACCTTCTGACATCCAGTGGAACAGCCACTTTACAATAGTGCATCTAAATCATTAAGGGGGGGGGGGGGGTGAGAAGGATTACTTATCCTATCCTAGGTATTCCTTGAAGAGGTGGGGTTTCAGGTGTCTCCGGAAGGTGGTGATTGACTCCGCTGTCCTGGCGTCGTGAGGGAGTTTGTTCCACCATTGGGGGGCCAGAGCAGCGAACAGTTTTGACTGGGCTGAGCTGGAACTGTACTTCCTCAATGGTAGGGAGGCGAGCAGGCCAGAGGTGGATGAACGCAGTGTCCTTGTTTGGGTGTAGGGCCTGATCAGAGCCTGGAGGTACTGCGGTGCCGTTCCCCTCACAGCTCCGTAGGCAAGCACCATGGTCTTGTAGCGGATGCGAGCTTCAACTGGAAGCCAGTGGAGAGAGCGGAGGAGCGGGGTGACGTGAGAGAACTTGGGAAGGTTGAACACCAGACGGGCTGCGGCGTTCTGGATGAGTTGTAGGGGTTTAATGGCACAGGCAGGGAGCCCAGCCAACAGCGAGTTGCAGTAATCCAGACGGGAGATGACAAGTGCCTGGATTAGGACCTGCGCCGCTTCCTGTGTGAGGCAGGGTCGTACTCTGCGGATGTTGTAGAGCATGAACCTACAGGAACGGGGTTCAGCCCAACCGAGGACAGACTATTATTAAAGGTTCTAAATGGGTTCAGCCCAACCGAGGACAGACTATTATTCCGCTCTACACACTTCAGGACTCGACGGTCCTGTTCTGTGAGCTTCTGTGGTCTACCACTTTGTGGTTGAGCCGTTGTTGCTCCTAGACATTTCTACTTCACATTAACACCACTTACAGTTGACCTGGGCAGCTCTAGCAGGGCAGAAATTTGATTAACTGACTTGTTGGAAAGATGGCATCCTGTGACGGTGCCACGTTGAAAGTCACTGAGCTTTTCAGTAAGGCCATTCTACTGCCAATGTTTGTCTATGGAGATCGCATGACTGTGTGCTCGATTTTACACACCAGTCAGCAACAGGCGTGGCTGAAATAGCACAATCCACTAATTTGAAGGAGTGTCCACATACTGCTGTATAGATAGTGTTATTTCTCTTCATTCTGTCCCCAGGACCTGATAGTCCATGTGAGAGACATCAGCCACCCAGAGACTGTGAACCAGAAGGAGAATGTGTTGAATGTCCTGAGGAACCTTCAGATCCCAGACAGACTGCTGAGGTCCATCGTAGAAGTTCATAATAAGATAGATCTGGTGGACAGGTGAGGAGAATAACATTCACATACAGTCTTGTACAGCTAACCTTGTGGGGACACACAATTCAGTCCCATTCAAAATCCTATTTTCCCTGAACATAACCCGTACCCTAATCCTAACCTTAACCTGAAAGTCTAACCCTAAAACTAACCCTAGCTCCTTACCCTAAAACGAATCCTAGCGCCTAACCCTAACTCCTAACCCTAGCTCCTAACCCTTAAACTAACCTTAGGTCCTAACCCGAAACCCAACCTTAGCTCCTAACCCTAAACCCAACCCTAGCTCCTAACCCTAGCTCCTAACCCTGAACTTAATTTTCATTCTAACCTTGAGCCTAAACCCCCTAGATATAGCAGTTGAATTTGTGGGGACCAACAAAATGTCCCCAGTTGGTCAAATGTTTGTTTGTTTACTATTCTTGTGGGGACTTTTGGTCCACAAGTAGTTAGAACAGTTAGAACAACACACTCAAACACTTCGCTGAGATGCAAAATAAAGTATGTTGAGGGGAGGAACTAAAGTCTGTTGAGGGGAGGAACTAAAGTCTGTTGAGGGGAGGAACTAAAGTCTGTTGAGGGGAGGAACTAAAGCATGTTGAGGGGAGGAACTAAAGTCTGTTGAGGGGAGGAACTAAAGTCTGTTGAGGGGAGGAACTAAAGTCTGTTGAGGGGAGGAACTAAAGTCTGTTGAGGGGAGGAACTAAAGTCTGTTGAGGGGAAGGAACTAAAGTCTGTTGAGGGGAGGAACTAAAGTCTGTTGAGGGGAAGGAACTAAAGTCTGTTGAGGGGAGGAACTAAAGTCTGTTGAGGGGAGGAACTAAAGTCTGTTGAGGGGAGGAACTAAAGTCTGTTGAGGGGAGGAACTAAAGCATGTTGAGGGGAGGAACTAAAGTCTGTTGAGGGGAGGAACTAAAGTCTGTTGAGGGGAGGAACTAAAGTCTGTTGAGGGGAGGAACTAAAGTCTGTTGAGGGGTGGAACTAAAGTCTGTTGAGGGGAGGAACTAAAGTCTGTTGAGGGGAGGAACTAAAGTCTGTTGAGGGGAGGAACTAAAGTCTGTTGAGGGGAGGAACTAAAGTCTGTTGAGGGGTGGAACTAAAGTCTGTTGAGGGGAGGAACTAAAGTCTGTTGAGGGGAGGAACTAAAGTCTGTTGAGGGGAGGAACTAAAGTCTGTTGAGGGGAGGAACTAAAGTCTGTTGAGGGGTGGAACTAAAGTCTGTTGAGGGGAGGAACTAAAGTCTGTTGAGGGGAGGAACTAAAGTCTGTTGAGGGGTGGAACTAAAGTCTGTTGAGGGGAGGAACTAAAGTCTGTTGAGGGGAGGAACTAAAGTCTGTTGAGGGGAGGAACTAAAGCCTGTTGAGGGGAGGAACTAAAGTCTGTTGATGGGAGGAACTAAAGTCTGTTGAGGGGAGGAACTAAAGTCTGTTGAGGGGAGGAACTAAAGTCTGTTGAGGGGAGGAACTAAAGTCTGTTGAGGGGAGGAACTAAAGCCTGTTGAGGGGAGGAACTAAAGTCTGTTGAGGGGAGGAACTAAAGTCTGTTGAGGGGAGGAACTAAAGTCTGTTGAGGGGAGGAACTAAAGTCTGTTGAGGGGAGGAACTAAAGTATGTTGAGGGGAAGGAACTAAAGCATGTTGAGGGGAGGAACTAAAGTCTGTTGAGGGGAGGAACTAAAGTCTGTTGAGGGGAGGAACTAAAGCATGTTGAGGGGAGGAACTAAAGTCTGTTGAGGGGAGGAACTAAAGTCTGTTGAGGGGAGGAACTAAAGTCTGTTGAGGGGAGGAACTAAAGTCTGTTGAGGGGAGGAACTAAAGTCTGTTGAGGGGAGGAACTAAAGTCTGTTGAGGGGAAGGAACTAAAGTCTGTTGAGGGGAGGAACTAAAGTCTGTTGAGGGGAGGAACTAAAGTCTGTTGAGGGGAGGAACTAAAGTCTGTTGAGGGGAGGAACTAAAGTCTGTTGAGGGGAGGAACTAAAGTCTGTTGAGGGGAGGAACTAAAGTCTGTTGAGGGGAGGAACTAAAGTCTGTTGAGGGGAGGAACTAAAGTCTGTTGAGGGGAGGAACTAAAGTCTGTTGAGGGGAGGAACTAAAGTCTGTTGAGGGGAGGAACTAAAGTCTGTTGAGGGGAGGAACTAAAGTCTGTTGAAGGGAGGAACTAAAGTCTGTTGAGGGGAGGAACTAAAGCCTGTTGAGGGGAGGAACTAAAGTCTGTTGAGGGGAGGAACTAAAGTCTGTTGAGGGGAGGAACTAAAGTCTGTTGAGGGGAGGAACTAAAGTCTGTTGAGGGAAGGAACTAAAGTCTGTTGAGGGAAGGAACTAAAGTCTGTTGAGGGGAGGAACTAAAGTCTGTTGAGGGGAGGAACTAAAGTCTGTTGAGGGGAGGAACTAAAGTCTGTTGAGGGGAGGAACTAAAGTCTGTTGAGGGGAGGAACTAAAGCATGTTGAGGGGAGGAACTAAAGTCTGTTGAGGGGTGGAACTAAAGTCTGTTGAGGGAAGGAACTAAAGTCTGCCAGATGTATATGTGACTATGCTGTTTATCCATATATAAGTTCTTGTCATTCATTACATGGATATGTTGTCCTCCTCAGCTATGAGCCCTCTGAGCCCAACAGCCTGCCTATCTCTGCTCTGAGAGGACAGGGTCTGGAGGAGCTGAAGATAGTCGTAGAAGAAGCTATAATGAGATCTACAGGGAAACAGGTCCTGACTCTCCCTGTGGACCTCAGCAGCTCCCAGTTAAGGTAAGGTTAAAAGTATTGGAATTAAGCCACATACTGTGAGTGACTGCTACAGTATAGTAGCAGTCACTTTGAACAACCTTATTCATATGACATTACATGTCCACTTCTTCTGATTTTTCTTCTTCTGATTCTTCTGCTTCTTCTTCTTCAGTATATACAGTAAGTACGGTGAATTCAGAAAGTATTCAGACCCCTTGACTTTTTCCACATTGTTACGCTACAGCCTTATTCTAATATGGATTTTTTTTAAAGTAAAACTCTCAGCAATCCACACACAGTACCCCATAATGATGAAGTGAAAACAGGTTTTTAGATTTTTTTGCAAATGTATTCAAAACGTAAAACAGAAATACCTTATTTACATAAGTATACATAAGTAGAATGAATTGTCCGTAGAGTTCCGAGACAGGATGTGTAGAGGCACAGATCTGGGGAAGGGTACCAAAACATTTCTGCAGCATTGAAGATCCAAAAGACCACAGGGGCCTCCATCATTCTTAAATGGAAGAAGTTTGGAACCACCAAGACTCTTCGTAGAGCTGGCCGCCCGGCCAAACTGAACAATCGGGGGAGAAGGGCCTTGGTCAGGAAGGTGACCAAGAACCCAATGGTCACTCTGACAGAAATCTAGAGATCCTCTGTGGAGATGGGAGAACCTTCCAGAAGGACAGCCATCTCTGCAGCACTCCACCAATCAGGCCTTTATGGTAAAGTGGCCAGTTGGAAGCCACTCCTCAGTAAAATGCACATGACAGCCCGCTTGGAGTTTGCCATAAGGCTCCAAAAGACACTCAGTCCATGAGAAACAGGGGAGGGGGGGGGCTTTGGATCACTACTGGCTGTAAGCGAACAGGTGATGCGCGTTTGGAGCAAGGCTCAGCCATTCAATCACAGAACAACAGAATGCAGCGCAGCACGCGACTGAAGAAACACGAGACAATCAATTTGCTAGTTCCAGTATCAACGTGCGCTCTGGAAAAAGCGGGAGAGAGGAAAGGCAGTTTGCCAGTTACAGCAGCGCTTTCCCTGAACGGTAACGAAGAGGTAGATGAAAAGCTTCTCCACGGAGACCGGGGGTTGAGAATGTGACGAAGCCTACTTCATGAGCTGGTACTGAAAAACAACTGGCATTTGCAAAGTTTGAGGTGAGGAAGAAAGTGGTGGACAAGTATTGTTAGCATTGTTAAGTATCTTGCTAGCTGGATCGAATTCTCTGTTAGCTTGCCAGAAAAATGTTGCGCAACATTAGCCAATTTAACTGATCAAATAATTTAGTTTATGGTGTGAAATTATTATACAGGCTGTCATGGTAATAAGCGTTCTATTATAAATGCTGTCGTGGTAACAAGCGTTCTATTATAAAGGCTGTCACGGTAACAAGCGTTCTATTATAAAGGCTGTCATGGTAACAAGGGTTCTATTCTAAAGTCTCTCATGGTAACAAGCTTTCTATTATAAAGGCTGTCATGGTAACAAGCTTTCTATTATAAAGGCTGTCATGGTAACAAGCGTTCTATTATAAAGGCTGTCACGGTAACAAGCGTTCTATTATAAAGGCTGTCACGGTAACAAGCGTTCTATTATAAAGGCTGTCACGGTAACAAGCGTTCTATTATAAAGTCTGTCACGGTAACAAGCGTTCTATTATAAAGGCTGTCATGGTAACAAGCGTTCTATTATAAAGGCTGTCACGGTAACAAGCGTTATATTATAAAGGCTGTCACGGTAACAAGCGTTCTATTATAAATGCTGTCATGGTAACAAGCGTTCTATTATAAAGGCTGTCACGGTAACAAGCGTTATATTATAAAGGCTGTCACGGTAACAAGCGTTCTATTATAAATGCTGTCATGGTAACAAGCGTTCTATTATAAAGGCTGTCACGGTAACAAGCGTTCTATTATAAATGCTGTCATGGTAACAAGCGTTCTATTATAAAGGCTGTCACGGTAACAAGCGTTCTATTATAAAGGCTGTTCAGGTATTGCATGGTCTGGCCAGCTATGGGTGGTAGCTAGTCCAGTTCAGGTATTGCATGGTCTGGCCAGCTATGGGTGGTAGCTAGTCCAGTTCAGATGAAACATGGTCTGGCCAGCAATGGGTGGTAGAAAAATAGGTACAGATGAGGACAATGCACTCCAGCACTTTACAGATGGTATTTCGGCTGTTGAATGGCCTCCTGTTGAATGGCCTCCTGTTGAATGGCCTCCTGTTGAATGGCCTCCTGTTGAATGGCCTCCTGTTGAATGGCCTCCTGTTGAATGGCCTCCTGTTGAATGGCCTCCTGTTGAATGGCCTCCTGTTGAATGGCCTCCTGTTGAATGACCTCCTGTTGAATGGCCTCCTGTTGAATGGCCTGTTGAATGGCCTCCTGTTGAATGGCCTCCTGTTGAATGGCCTCCTGTTGAATGGCCTCCTGTTGAATGGCCTCCTGTTGAATGGCCTCCTGTTGAATGGCCTCCTGTTGAATGGCCTCCTGTTGAATGGCCTCCTGTTGAATGGCCTCCTGTTGAATGGCCTCCTGTTGAATGGCCTCCTGTTGAATGGCCTCCTGTTGAATGGCCTCCTGTTGAATGGCCTCCTGTTGAATGGCCTCCTGTTGAATGGCCTCCTGTTGAATGGCCTCCTGTTGAATGGCCTCCTGTTGAATGGCCTCCTGTTGAATGGCCTCCTGTTGAATGGCCTCCTGTTGAATGGCCTCCTGTTGAATGGCCTCCTGTTGAATGACCTCCTGTTGAATGGCCTGCTGTTGAATGGCCTCCTGTTGAATGGCCTCCTGTTGAATGGCCTGCTGTTGAATGGCGACCTGCTGACATGTGGCAGTGCAGTTCCATGTCTCTGTCATTATTAACTGCCAGAGGGGAGGGCTCATGGTGAAGTCTGCCTATGGAAGATAGTTCTGGGAGATTCAGGATGGCTTTGACGTTGAGGAGGTGCAATTCTTATCATATGTGAAGGCCCAGTAAGTTGATGGCATTTCTTGTCAATGAGTGTTGTGTTGGTTGATTGTTATGAACACCTGCCTTATGAGCTTGTTGTCAGATGTGGTTGCATTCTCCCCATACACCATAATATCACCAAGTTGACATGTACGGCAACTCCAGGTCAGATGTGTAGTCAGAGCATGGGTGGACCGACTGGCAAGTGTTTTCACTGACATCTTCAACCTCTCCCTGACCGAGTCTGTAATAACCTACATGTTTCAAGAAAAACACCATAGTCCCTGTGCCCAAGGAAACCTGCTGCTGCCTTCCACCGCTCAGTTAGACTGCTCTATCAAATCATAGACTTAATTATAATATAATAAACACACAGAAATATGAGCCTTAGGTTATATTCTTTCCTTTCATTAGAGCCTCCCAGTTGTAGAGCTAGGGAGAGGGTGTCAGGGTTGTCTATAGAGCCTCCCAGTTGTAGAGCTAGGGAGAGGGTGTCAGGGTTGTCTATAGAGCCTCCCAGTTGTAGAGCTAGGAAGAGGGTGTCAGGGTTGTCTATAGAGCCTCCCAGTTGTAGAGCTAAGGGGAGGGTGTCAGGGTTGTCTATAGAGCCTCCCAGTTGTAGAGCTAGGGAGAGGGTGTCAGGGTTGTCTATAGAGCCTCCCAGTTGTAGAGCTAGGGAGAGGGTGTCAGGGTTGTCTATAGAGCCTCCCAGTTGTAGAGCTAGGGAGAGGGTGTCAGGGTTGTTTATAGAGCCTCCCAGTTGTAGAGCTAGGGGGAGGGTGTCAGAGTTGTCTATAGAGCCTCCCAGTTGTAGAGCTAGGGGGAGGGTGTCAGGGTTGTCTATAGAGCCTCCCAGTTGTAGAGCTAGGGGGAGGGTGTCAGGGTTGTCTATAGAGCCTCCCAGTTGTAGAGCTAGGGGGAGGGTGTCAAGGTTGTCTATAGAGAATACCAGTTGTAGAGCTAGGGGGAGGGTGTCAGGGTTGTCTATAGAGCCTCCCAGTTGTAGAGCTAGGGAGAGGGTGTCAGGGTTGTCTATAGAGCCTCCCAGTTGTAGAGCTAGGGGGAGGGTGTCAGGGTTGTCTATAGAGCATCCCAGTTGTAGAGCTAGGGAGAGGGTGTCATATATTAGAGTGCCCAGTTTCTCATTGATCCTGGAAGAGGCTGGTGACTTGCTATAGTTGGAGTTGCAGTGCTGCTGTTTGAGTGGTAGGCATACTGGAAGCTTAACATAGCTGAAGTACACACAAATAGTACATACATACAGTACAGGTACACACATCTGCTACTACTACTCTATGTTTATCATATATGCATAGTCAGTTTAACTTTACATTCATGTACATACTACCTCAATTGGGCCGACCAACCAGTGCTCCCGCACATTGGCTAACCGGGCTATCTGCATTGTGTCCCACCACCCACCAACCCCTCTTTTATACTACTGCTACTCTCTGTTCATCATATATGCATAGTCACTTTAACCATATCTACATGTACATACTACCTCAATCAACCTGACTAACCGGTGTCTGTATGTAGCCTCGCTACTTTTATAGCCTCACTACTGTATATAGCCTGTCTTTTTACTGTTGTTTTATTTCTTTAGTTAACGATTGTTCACCTAACACCTTGTTTGTACTATTGGTTCGAGCCTGTAAGTCTACACCTGTTGTATTCGGCGCACGTGACACATAAACTTTGATTTGATTTACAACATGTACAGTGCATTCGGAAAGCATTCAGACCCCTTCGCTCTTTCCACATTTTGTTACGTTACAGCCTTATTCTAAAATAGATTCAATAAATAAAAAATCCTCAATCTACACACACTGCCCCATAATCACAAAGAGAAAACAGGTTTTTAGAAATGTTTGCAAATGTATAAAAAAAATTTAAAAAACAATTCCTTATTTTACACAAGTATTCAGACCCTTTGTTTTGAGACTCAACATTGATCTCAGGTGCATTTCCATTGATCATCCTTGAGATGTTTCTACAACTTGATTGGAGTCCATCTGTGGTCAAATCAATTGGTTGGACATGATTTGGAAAGGCACACATCTGTCTATATAAGGTCCCACAGTTGACAGTGCATGTCAGAGCAAAAACCAAGCCAAGAGGTTGAAAGAATTGTCCATTAAGCTCCGAGACAGGATTGTGTCGAGGCACAGATCTGGGGAAGGGTACCAAAACATTTCTGCAGCATTGAAGGTCCCCAAGAACACCGTTGCCTCCATCATTCTTAAATGGAAGAAGTTTAGAACCACCAAGAGTCTTTCTCGAACAATCGGGGGAGAAGGGAGGTGACAAAGAACCTGATGGTCACTCTGACAGAGCTCCAGAGTTTCTCTGTGGAGATGGGAGAACCTTCCAGAAGGACAACCATCTCTGCAGCACTCGACCAATCAGGCCTTTATGGTAGAGTGGCCAGACAGAAGCCACTCCTCAGTAAAAGGCACATGACAGCCCGCTTGGAGTTTATTAAAATGCACCTAAAGGACTCTGACCATGAGAAACAATATTCTCTGGTCTGATGAAACCAAGATTGAACTCTTTGGCCTGAATGCCAAGCGTCATGTCTGGAGGAAATCTGGCACCAACCCGATATAACATCTCTGGAGACCTGAAAATAGCTGTGCTGCGACGCTCCCCATCCAACCTGACAGAGCTTGGATCTGCAGAGAAGAACGGGAGAAATTCCCCAAATACAGGTGCGCCAAGTTATCTTCATACCCATGAAGACTGGAGGCTGTAATCGCTGCTAAAGGTGCTTCAACAAAGTGCTGAGTAAAGGGTCTGAATACTTATGTAAATATGATATTTCAGTTTATATAATTTTATTACATTTGCAAAAAATTCTAATAACCAGTTTTTGCGTTGTCATTATGGTGTATTGTGTGTCATTTGATGAGGGGGAAAAAACAATTAAATTCATTTTAGAATAAGGCTGTAACGTATTTGTTTATGTCAAGGGGTCTGAATACTTTCCAAATGCACTGTATGACTGGTTTGAAATTTGTTTCCAGCTATTGTAAGGTCAAATATATCTAAAACAAGTGTCATTTATATTTACAATCCCCTTCTCCAACCGGATTACTCATTTACAATCTTATCAATAGCTCTTATGAAGTTGTAAATAACGGTGCATGGAGAATGGTGTCTCATTTAATGTGGCATATCTGTAGACACACCTCCATTAATACAGTGTATCAGTAGACACACCTCCATTAATACAGTGTATCAGTAGACACACCTCCATTAATACAGTGTATCTGTAGACACACCTCCATTAATACAGTGTATCTGTAGGCACACCTCCATTAATACAGTGTATCTATAGACACACCTCCTCCACACCTCCATTAATACAGTGTATCTGTAGACACACCTCCATTAATACAGTGTATCAGTAGACACACCTCCATTAATACAGTGTATCAGTAGACACACCTCCATTAATACAGTGTATCAGTAGACACACCTCCATTAATACAGTGTATCTGTAGACACACCTCCATTAATACAGTGTATCTGTAGACACACCTCCATTAATACAGTGTATCTGTAGACACACCTCCATTAATACAGTGTATCTGTAGACACACCTCCTCCACACCTCCATTAATACAGTGTATCTGTAGACACACCTCCATTAATACAGTGTATCAGTAGACACACCTCCTCCACACCTCCATTAATAGTGTATCAGTAGACACACCTCCATTAATACAGTGTATCTGTAGACACACCTCCATTAATACAGTGTATCTGTAGACACACCTCCATTAATACAGTGTATCTGTAGACACACCTCCATTAATACAGTGTATCTGTAGACACACCTCCATTAATACAGTGCATCTGTAGACACACCTCCATTAATACAGTGTTTCTGTAGACACACCTCCATTAATACAGTGTATCTATAGACACACCTCCATTAATACAGTGTATCCGACACACCTCCATTAATACAGTGTATCTATAGACACACCTCCATTAATACAGTGTATCTGTAGACACACCTCCATTAATATAGTGTATCTGTAGACACACCTCCATTAATATAGTGTATCTGTAGACACATCTCCATTAATACAGTGTATCTGTAGACACACCTCCATTAATACAGTGTATCTGTAGACACACCTCCATTAATACAGTGTATCTGTAGACACACCTCCATTAATACAGTGTATCTGTAGACACACCTCCATTAATACAGTGTAGCTGTAGACACACCTCCATTAATACAGTGTATCTGTAGACACACCTCCATTAATACAGTGTATCTGTAGACACACCTCCATTAATACAGTGTATCTGTAGACACACCTCCATTAATACAGTGTTTCTGTAGACACACCTCCTCCACACCTCCATTAATACAGTGTATCCGTAGACACACCTCCATTAATACAGTGTATCTGTAGACACACCTCCATTAATACAGTGTATCTGTAGACACACCTCCATTAATACAGTGTATCCGACACACCTCCATTAATACAGTGTATCTATAGACACACCTCCATTAATACAGTGTATCTGTAGACACACCTCCATTAATACAGTGTATCTGTAGGCACATCTCCATTAATACAGTGTATCTGTAGACACATCTCCATTAATACAGTGTATCTGTAGACACACCTCCATTAATACAGTGTATCTGTAGACACACCTCCACACCTCCATTAATACAGTGTTTCTGTAGACACACCTCCTCCACACCTCCATTAATACAGTGTATCTGTAGACACACCTCCATTATTACAGTGTATCAGTAGACACACCTCCATTAATACAGTGTATCTGTAGACACACCTCCATTAATACAGTGTATCTGTAGACAGACCTCCATTAATACAGTGTATCAGTAGACACACCTCCATTAATACAGTGTATCTGTAGACACACATCCTCCACACCTCCATTAATACAGTGTTTCTGTAGACACACCTCCATTAATACAGTGTATCTGTAGACACACCTCCATTAATACAGTGTATCCGACACACCTCCATTAATACAGTGTATCCGTAGACACACCTCCATTAATACAGTGTATCTGTAGACACACCTCCATTAATACAGTGTATCAGTAGACACACCTCCATTAATACAGTGTATCTGTAGACACACCTCCATTAATACAGTGTATCTGTAGACACACCTCCATTAATACAGTGCATCTGTAGACACACCTCCATTAATACAGTGTTTCTGTAGACACACCTCCTCCACACCTCCATTAATACAGTGTATCTATAGACACACCTCCATTAATACAGTGTATCAGTAGACACACCTCCTCCACACCTCCATTAATACAGTGTATCTATAGACACACCTCCATTAATACAGTGTATCAGTAGACACACCTCCTCCACACCTCCATTAATACAGTGTATCTGTAGACACACCTCCATTAATACAGTGTATCAGTAGACACACCTCCTCCACACCTCCATTAATACAGTGTATCTATAGACACACCTCCATTAATACAGTGTATCAGTAGACACACCTCCTCCACACCTCCATTATTACAGTGTATCAGTAGACACACCTCCATTAATACAGTGTATCAGTAGACACACCTCCTCCACACCTCCATTAATACAGTGTATCTGTAGACACACCTCCATTAATACAGTGTATCAGTAGACACACCTCCATTAATACAGTGTATCAGTAGACACACCTCCATTAATACAGTGTATCTATAGACACACCTCCATTAATACAGTGTATCTGTAGACACACCTCCATTAATACAGTGTATCTGTAGACACACCTCCACTAATACAGTGTATCTATAGACACACCTCCATTAATACAGTGTATCTGTAGACACACCTCCATTAATACAGTGTATCTGTAGACACACCTCCATTAATACAGTGTATCTATAGACACACCTCCATTAACACAGTGTATCTGTAGACACACCTCCATTAATACAGTGTATCTGTAGACACACCTCCATTAATACAGTGTATCTATAGACACACCTCCATTAACACAGTGTATCTGTAGACACACCTCCATTAATACAGTGTATCTGTAGACACACCTCCATTAATACAGTGTATCTATAGACACACCTCCATTAACACAGTGTATCTGTAGACACACCTCCATTAATACAGTGTATCTGTAGACACACCTCCTCCACACCTCCATTAATACAGTGTATCTGTAGACACACCTCCATTAATACAGTGTATCAGTAGACACACCTCCATTAATACAGTGTATCAGTAGACACACCTCCATTAATACAGTGTATCAGTAGACACACCTCCATTAATACAGTGTATCTGTAGACACACCTCCATTAATACAGTGTATCAGTAGACACACCTCCATTAATACAGTGTATCTGTAGACACACCTCCTCCACACCTCCATTAATACAGTGTATCAGTAGACACACCTCCATTAATACAGTGTATCAGTAGACACACCTCCATTAATACAGTGTATCTGTAGACACACCTCCATTAATACAGTGTATCAGTAGACACACCTCCATTAATACAGTGTATCTGTAGACACACCTCCATTAATACAGTGTATCTGTAGACACACCTCCATTAATACAGTGTATCTGTAGACACACCTCCATTAATACAGTGTATCTATAGACACACCTCCACTAATACAGTGTATCTATAGACACACCTCCATTAATACAGTGTATCTGTAGACACACCTCCATTAATACAGTGTATCTGTAGACACACCTCCATTAACAGTGTATCTATAGACACACCTCCATTAACACAGTGTATCTGTAGACACACCTCCATTAATACAGTGTATCTGTAGACACACCTCCATTAATACAGTGTATCTATAGACACACCTCCATTAACACAGTGTATCTGTAGACACACCTCCATTAATACAGTGTATCTGTAGACACACCTCCATTAATACAGTGTATCTATAGACACACCTCCATTAACACAGTGTATCTGTAGACACACCTCCATTAATACAGTGTATCTGTAGACACACCTCCTCCACACCTCCATTAATACAGTGTATCTGTAGACACACCTCCATTAATACAGTGTATCAGTAGACACACCTCCATTAATACAGTGTATCAGTAGACACACCTCCATTAATACAGTGTATCAGTAGACACACCTCCATTAATACAGTGTATCTGTAGACACACCTCCATTAATACAGTGTATCAGTAGACACACCTCCATTAATACAGTGTATCTGTAGACACACCTCCTCCACACCTCCATTAATACAGTGTATCTGTAGACACACATCCTCCACACCTCCATTAATACAGTGTTTCTGTAGACACACCTCCATTAATACAGTGTATCTGTAGACACACCTCCATTAATATAGTGTATCCGACACACCTCCATTAATACAGTGTATCCGTAGACACACCTCCATTAATACAGTGTATCTGTAGACACACCTCCATTAATATAGTGTATCTGTAGACACACCTCCATTAATACAGTGTATCTGTAGACACACCTCCATTAATACAGTGTATCTGTAGACACACCTCCATTAATACAGTGTATCTGTAGACACACCTCCATTAATACAGTGTATCAGTAGACACACCTCCATTAATACAGTGTATCTATAGACACACCTCCATTAATACAGTGTATCTGTAGACACACCTCCATTAATACAGTGTATCAGTAGACACACCTCCATTAATACAGTGTATCTGTAGACACACCTCCATTAATACAGTGTATCTGTAGACACACCTCCATTAATACAGTGTATCAGTAGACACACCTCCATTAATACAGTGTATCTGTAGACACACCTCCATTAATACAGTGTATCTGTAGACACACCTCCATTAATACAGTGTATCAGTAGACACACCTCCATTAACAGTGTATCAGTAGACACACTTCCATAGCGGTTGAGTAGTGGGTGAATAGCGGTTGAGTAGTGGGTGAATAGCAGGTGAATAGCGGTTGAGTAGTGGGTGAATAGCAGGTGAATAGCGGTTGAGTAGTGGGTGAATAGCAGGTGAATAGCGGTTGAGTAGTGGGTGAATAGCAGGTGAATAGCGGTTGAGTAGTGGGTGAATAGCAGGTGAATAGTTGTTGAGTAGTGGGTGAATAGCAGGTGAATTACATGCTGTTCTCGTGCTTTAGTTCAACTTCAGAATACGCAGAGAGAAAAGTGCATATAAAGGAAATTACGTTCCATTTACACTTAACTCAGGTCGGAATGAGGGCCTTTTAGAATAGGTTTTACAATGATATTTATCATGTTTAAGGCTTGATTTACCCCCATTCTATATCTCTAACCATTCATCTCCCAACGAGCCAGGTCAAAGCCTGAGATCCTCTGGCAGGCCACTGTTGACCATTCCAAAGTCTAGATTTTAAAGTCTGATTTTTAATTAGCTATCTGTTTCATTAGTCTGTTTCTTTGTTAGTACTTTTAATTTATAATGTGAATCACTTTGTTACTTGTATTGAAAAGAGCAATATAAATAAAGTTATTATTAACTTCTTCTTCGTGTGCTTCCAGCTGGCTGTACAAGGAGGCAACAGTTCAGGAAGTGGACGTTAACCCAGATGAAGGTTCCGCTGTCGTCAAGGTGATCATCAGTGCTGCTGCGTACGGACGCTACAGGAAGATGTTCTTAGGTAGTTAGAAACACTACAGGTCTAAACCCTGGATGATTGACAGGAGGCTTTATTGAAGCCACCGCGCTGCAATAGAAATGCATTTATTATATTCCAGACACCTTAATGCAGACTTCAGAAATGTTTTATGTTAGCTTAACATACAAATAAAAACATTTTCCTTAATAAAGTATTATTTTTTGAGTATTGTTACTGTCCCCACTACAACAACAAAAAAATACTTGTATAATGGCTACGGTGTATCAAAATGGACAAACGGTACTACCAGTATAGCCATTTTTTTTCTTGTTTTTCAAGCAAGGGTCTTTTAAGGGAGTATGGAGCACACTTGTTCGGTTCAGTTTGGCGAGTTTGGCTGAACTGAACCATGCTGAAGCCTTTACCAATAATCACTGTTACCGACAGTTCCTGTTATAACATCCTTTTATTAGGGAACACAACAAGCTGTTTCATCAGAAAACCAAACTACTCTTGTTGTATGAATGATAAAATGCATTTAAATGTAAATATGTTAACAGGAAAGTGAGAAGGTATGACAGTATATTGATTAATTATTAACTGTCTATCGTGTTTCACATCTCACCTGGGCTGGATCTGCTTGTGTCAATGGAGAAACAATGCATGTGTAACGTGATCTTTTAAATTGAATATATCATCACTGTAAAACAGTGTAATATTCCTGGACGTATTTGAATATCCATTTAAAAAGGAAAGACGGATGTCTGAATAAGAGGTAGCCTATTTAGTGGTTCTTTTGGAATGACTTGTTGTGGGCTGAATGACCCTCTAAAACAACATATTGACCTGTACTGTAATATTGACCTTTTCTGTTGAAAAACCCGTAGCATTGAAAGGGGAATACGGATGAGGAACAGGGGCTTCAGGCAAAATTCATACCCCTTATTCCACATGTTGCAGCCTGAATAAAACAGTTATTGATTGTTTTTATCCATCGACACACAATACCCCAGAATGACAAACTGAAAGCATGTTTTTACCCATCTACACACAATACCCCAGAATGACAAACTGAATGACAAACTGAAAACATGTTATTACCCATCTACACACAATACCCCAGAATGACAAACTGAAAACATGTTGTTTTTATCCATCTACACACAATACCCCAGAATGACAAACTGAAAACATGTTTTTATCCATCTACACACAATACCCCAGAATGACAAACTGAAAACATGTTTTATCCATCTACACACAATACCCCAGAATGACAAACTGAAAACATGTTTTTATCCATCTACACACAATACCCCAGAATGACAAACTGAAAACATGTTGTTTTTATCCATCTACACACAATACCCCAGAATGACAAACTGAATGTCAAACTGAAAACATGTTTTATCCATCTACACACAATACCCCAGAATGACAAACTGAAAACATGTTTTTTTTGCAAATGTATTGAAAATGAAATACAGAAATATCTAATTTACGTATGCATTCACACCCCTGAGTCAATACATGTTAGAATCACCTTTGGCAGTGATTACAGCTGTGAGTCTTTCTGGGTAAGTCTCTAAGAGCTTTGCATACCTGGATTGTACAATATTTGCACATTATTATTCTTTTAAATTCTTCAAGCTCTGTCAAGTTGGTTGTTGATCATAGCTAGACAGCCATTTCAGTCTTGCCATAGATTTTCCAGCAGATTTAAGTCCAAACTGTAACTGTGCCACTCAGGAACATGCAATGTCTTGGTAATCAACTCCAGTCTATATCTGGCCTTGTGTTTTAGGTTATTCTGATGAAATGTGAATTCATCTCCCAGTGTCTGTTGGAAAGCAGACTGAACCAGGTTTTCCTCTAGGATTTTGCCTGTGCTTAGCTCTATTCCCGTTTCTTTTCATCATAAAAAACTCCCTAGTCCTTGCCGATGGTAAGCACACCGATAACATGATGCAGCCACCACCATGCTTGACAATATGAAGAGTCGTACTCAGTGATGTGTTGGATTGGCCCAAAATATAACACCTTGTAGTCAGGACATAAAGATAATTTCTTTGTCAATGTTTTTTGCAGTTTTACCTTAGTGCTTCTTTCAAACAGGATGCACATTTTGGAATATAGTTTATTCTGCAAAGGTTTCCTTCTTTTCACTCTGTCAATTAGTTTAGTATTGTGGAGTAACTACAATATTGTTGGTCCATCCTCAGTCTTCTCCTATAACAGCCATTAAACTATGTAACTGTTTTAAAGTCACCATTGGCCTCATGGTGAAATCCCTGAGCTGTTTCCTTCTTCTCCGGCAACTGAGTTAGGAAGGACGCCTGTATCTTTGTAGTGACTGGGTGTATTGATACACCATCCAAAGTGTAATTAATAACTTCACCATGATCAAAGGGATATTCAATGACTGCTTTTTTTATATCTGCCAATATGTACTTTTCTTTGCAAGGAAAACATCCCTGGTCTTTGTGGTTGAATCTGTGTGAAATTCACTGCTGGACTGAGGGACCTTCCAGATAATTGTATGTGGGGGGTACAGAGATGGGGTAGTCATTCAAAAATCTAATGTTAAACGATTATTGCACACAGAGTGAGTCCATGCAACTAATTAGGTGACTTGTTAAGCTCATTTTACTCCTGACATAACAAAAGGGTTGAATACTTATAGACTTAAGACATTTCAGCTTTTCATTTTTAATTCATTTCTAAAAACATAATACCACATCATGTCAAAGTGGTATTATGTAGGCCAGTGACACAATCTCAATTTAATCCATTTTAAATTCAGGCTGTAACAAAATGTGTAAAAAGTCACGGGGTGTGAATGGAATGACTTTCTGTGGTCTGTCTGATTCCCAGTGAAACCAAATCATGACTGGTTGTCCTCTGTTATAACTTTGCTGATGTAGCAGTTCTGTTCTCTTTGAATTACTTATTTTTGACGGAATTACTCCCTAAACCAGGTATTTTATTTCTCATCTGTAGGTCGGTCAGTCCTCCTCACCTTTAAGACTCCTCTGATCCATTCTCTCTAAGACTCCTCTGATCCATCCTCTCCTCTAAGACTCCTCTCATCCATCCTCTCCTCTAAGACTCCTCTCATCCATCCTCTCCTCTAAGAGTCCTCTCATCCATCCTCTCCTCTAAGAGTCCTCTCATCCATCCTCTCCTCTAAGAGTCCTCTCATCCATCCTCTCCTCTAAGAGTCCTCTCATCCATCCTCTGCTGCCGTAACAGTTTTCTATTGAGGTTGATGACCAGAGGACAGAAGGGGACAGGTCCTATAAAGTCTCCTGCTATGATGTTGAGGTTGTTAGGGTGTGGTCCAGGGACCTGTTCCTCCAGCCACGGCCTCAGCTCCTTCCAGTTAGCCAGAGTTAGGGTCTGCAGGGACTGACGGGGGTGCAGCGCGATGTAGGAGCGGTCAGCCGTCAGGTTCAGACCAGACACAAAGAAACCATCTGCACAAAACAAAATGTGGATTAAAAAGTTTAAGGGCTCTATTCAATCCGTATCACGGAAGTTCAGCATTACAGCGTGATTGAAATGTAAAGATTAATGTTGTGTTAGTGGAGAACACACCAGCGACACAGATTGAGCCCTACAGGACATCTCTGAACACACTGACTTCACATCAAATGGATTTTATAAAGCCCTTTTTACAGAGGCAGTTCACAACAGTATCACTAGACATTGTCATGGTCCTCTTGATATGTTGCTATCTGAAGAGTAATAACATACAGTGTCATGTGAAAGTCTACACACCCCTTGCACAGTGATAAGGCCTAGATTGAATCAGATCGAGCATTAACCGACGGTAGCAGACACACCTTGATCACGAAGCCACACCGTCCTACTCTCCTTAGAAGTTCAAAAGGAGGAAGTGTACGCTATATAGAAATAATTAGGCTCAAATGTAAAAAAAACAAAATATTTAAATAAGGGTTTCTAGAATCCTAATCGAGGTGTAGATTACATCTTACATTCTAGTGTTCTAACTTGTCAACAAGGCTACGTGGAATTTCTCTCCACGAAACTCTGTGCAGCCAATGGCAATGTCCACTTTAGGTATAATCAAATCGTATTTGTCACACACGCCTTACAACTATGCAGTTTTAAGAAAAAAGGGGGAAAAAGGAATTGGCTTTTGGGGTGACCAGTGAAATATACCTGCTGGAGCGCGTGCTACGAGTGGGTGCTGCTACGGTGACCAGTGAAATATACCTGCTGGAGCGCGTGCTACGAGTGGGTGCTGCTGCGGTGACCAGTGAAATATACCTGCTGGAGCGCGTGCTACGAGTGGGTGCTGCTACGTTGACCAGTGAAATATACCTGCTGGAGCGCGTGCTACGAGTGGGTGCTGCTGCGGTGACCAGTGAAATATACCTGCTGGAGCGCGTGCTACGAGTGGCTGCTGCTACGGTGACCAGTGAAATATACCTGCTGGAGCGCGTGCTACGAGTGGCTGCTGCTACGGTGACCAGTGAGATATACCTGCTGGAGCGCGTGCTACGAGTGGGTGCTGCTACGGTGACCAGTGAGATATACCTGCTGGAGCGCGTGCTACGAGTGGGTGCTGCTACGGTGACCAGTGAGATATACCTGCTGGAGCGCGTGCTACGAGTGGGTGCTGCTACGGTGACCAGTGAGATATACCTGCTGGAGCGCGTGCTACGAGTGGGTGCTGCTACGGTGACCAGTGAGATATACCTGCTGGAGCGCGTGCTACGAGTGGGTGCTGCTACGGTGACCAGTGAGATATACCTGCTGGAGCGCGTGCTACGAGTGGGTGCTGCTACGGTGACCAGTGAGATATACCTGCTGGAGCGCGTGCTACGAGTGGGTGCTGCTACGGTGACCAGTGAGATATACCTGCTGGAGCGCGTGCTACGAGTGGGTGCTGCTACGGTGACCAGTGAGATATACCTGCTGGAGCGCGTGCTACGAGTGGGTGCTGCTACGGTGACCAGTGAGATATACCTGCTGGAGAGCGCGTGCTACGAGTGGGTGCTGCTACGGTGACCAGTGAGATATACCTGCTGGAGCGCGTGCTACGAGTGGGTGCTGCTACGGTGACCAGTGAGATATACCTGCTGGAGCGCGTGCTACGAGTGGGTGCTGCTACGGTGACCAGTGAGATATACCTGCTGGAGCGCGTGCTACGAGTGGGTGCTGCTACGGTGACCAGTGAGATATACCTGCTGGAGCGCGTGCTACGAGTGGGTGCTGCTACGGTGACCAGTGAGATATACCTGCTGGAGCGCGTGCTACGAGTGGGTGCTGCTACGGTGACCAGTGAGATATACCTGCTGGAGCGCGTGCTACGAGTGGGTGCTGCTACGGTGACCAGTGAGATATACCTGCTGGAGCGCGTGCTACGAGTGGGTGCTGCTACGGTGACCAGTGAGATATACCTGCTGGAGCGCGTGCTACGAGTGGGTGCTGCTACGGTGACCAGTGAGATATACCTGCTGGAGCGCGTGCTACGAGTGGGTGCTGCTACGGTGACCAGTGAGATATACCTGCTGGAGCGCGTGCTACGAGTGGGTGCTGCTACGGTGACCAGTGAGATATACCTGCTGGAGCGCGTGCTACGAGTGGGTGCTGCTACGGTGACCAGTGAGATATACCTGCTGGAGCGCGTGCTACGAGTGGGTGCTGCTACGGTGACCAGTGAGATATACCTGCTGGAGCGCGTGCCACGAGTGGGTGCTGCTACGGTGACCAGTGAGATATACCTGCTGGAGCGCGTGCCACGAGTGGGTGCTGCTACGGTGACCAGTGAGATATACCTGCTGGAGCGCGTGCCACGAGTGGGTGCTGCTACGGTGACCAGTGAGATATACCTGCTGGAGCGCGTGCCACGAGTGGGTGCTGCTACGGTGACCAGTGAGATATACCTGCTGGAGCGCGTGCCACGAGTGGGTGCTGCTACGGTGACCAGTGAGATATACCTGCTGGAGCGCGTGCCACGAGTGGGTGCTGCTACGGTGACCAGTGAGATATACCTGCTGGAGCGCGTGCCACGAGTGGGTGCTGCTACGGTGACCAGTGAGATATACCTGCTGGAGCGCGTGCCACGAGTGGGTGCTGCTACGGTGACCAGTGAGATATACCTGCTGGAGCGCGTGCCACGAGTGGGTGCTGCTACGGTGACCAGTGAGATATACCTGCTGGAGCGCGTGCCACGAGTGGGTGCTGCTACGGTGACCAGTGAGATATACCTGCTGGAGCGCGTGCCACGAGTGGGTGCTGCTACGGTGACCAGTGAGATATACCTGCTGGAGCGCGTGCCACGAGTGGGTGCTGCTACGGTGACCAGTGAGATATACCTGCTGGAGCGCGTGCCACGAGTGGGTGCTGCTACGGTGACCAGTGAGATATACCTGCTGGAGCGCGTGTTACGGTACAGAGTCAATGTGGAGGCTATATACAGGGTGTTACGGTACAGAGTCAATGTGGAGTTTATATACAGGGTGTTACGGTACAGAGTCAATGTGGAGGCTATATACAGGGTGTTACGGTACAGAGTCAATGTGGAGTTTATATACAGGGTGTTACGGTACAGAGTCAATGTGGAGGCTATATACAGGGTGTTACGGTACAGAGTCAATGTGGAGGCTATATACAGGGTGTTACGGTACAGAGTCAATGTGGAGGCTATATACAGGGTGTTACGGTACAGAGTCAATGTGGAGGCTATATACAGGGTGTTACGGTACAGAGTCAATGTGGAGGCTATATACAGGTGGTACCGGTACAGAGTCAATGTGGAGGCTATATACAGGGTGTTACGGTACAGAGTCAATGTGGAGGCTATATACAGGGTGTTACGGTACAGAGTCAATGTGGAGGCTATATACAGGGTGTTACGGTACAGAGTCAATGTGGAGGCTATATACAGGGTGTTACGGTACAGAGTCAATGTGGAGGCTATATACAGGGTGTTACGGTACAGAGTCAATGTGGAGGCTATATACAGGGTGTTACGGTACAGAGTCAATGTGGAGGCTATATACAGGGTGTTACGGTACAGAGTCAATGTGGAGGCTATATACAGGGTGTTACGGTACAGAGTCAATGTGGAGGCTATATACAGGGTGTTACGGTACAGAGTCAATGTGGAGGCTATATACAGGGTGTTACGGTACAGTGTCAATGTGGAGGCTCTATACAGGGGGTACTGGTACAGCTTGCCGTGCGGTAGCAGAGAGAACAGTCTTTGACTAGGGTGGCTAGAGTCTGACCATTTCTAGGGCCTTCCTCTGACACCACTTGGTATAGAGGTGGCCCCAGTGATGTACTGGTCCGTACGCACTACCCTCTGTAGTGCCTTGCGGTCGGAGGCTGAGCAGTTGCCATATCAGGCAGTGATGCAACCGGTCAGGATTCTCTCGATGGTGCAGCTGTAGAACTTTTTGTGGATCTGAGGACCCAGTACTCAGTCTCCTGAGGGGGAACAGGTTTTGTGGTGCCCGCTTCACGACTGTCATGGTGTGCTTGGACCATGTTAGTTTGTTGGTGATGTGGACACCAAGGAACTTGAAACTCTCAACCTGCTCCACTAGAAGAGAAGACTAATTGATCAGATATTAAAATATCTGAAAGTTATATTAGGAAAATTATAACTTTGATCTGAATATTTTCCTTGGTGCCCCGACTTCCTAGTTAATTACATTTACATGATTAAGTTAGTTTAATCACGTAATAATAATTACAGAAAATGTATTTGATAAAAATAAGTCTTCAGTTGAATGATGCCAAAGACACGACATACAGATGCTCCAGTCATATATTGTGCTCCTTCACTGGTTCAGGCTGTTGAAGAGCTCCACACTGCAGGCCTCCCTTTATCAAACTGGTCTTGAATGTAGAAAAAATAAATATGACCTTCACCAGAGCTCACGCTCAGACAGAGAAGGTTTGCATTGTCATTGGACTCTGTTTATCATGCAGCCTCCTCTGTTTATCATGCAGCCTCCTCTGTCTTACATAGAATGGACTCTGTTTATCATGCAGCCTCCTCTGTCTTACAGAGACTGGACTCTGTTTATCATGCAGCCGCCTCTGTCTAACAGAGACTGGACTCTGTTTATCATGCAGCCTCCTCTGTTTATCATGCAGCCTCCTCTGTCTGACAGAGACTGGACTCTGTTTATCATGCAGCCTCCTCTGTTTATCATGCAGCCTCCTCTGTCTTACAGAGACTGGACTCTGTTTATCATGCAGCCTCCTCTGTCTTACATAGAATGGACTCTGTTTATCATGCAGCCTCCTCTGTCTTACAGAGACTGGACTCTGTTTATCATACAGCCTCCTCTGTCTAACAGAGACTGGACTCTGTTTATCATACAGCCTCCTCTGTCTTACAGAGACTGGACTCTGTTTATCATGCAGCCTCCTCTGTCTAACAGAGACTGGACTCTGTTTATCATGCATCCTTGCACATTATTACAAATGCCAAGTCACTCACCCACCCTTGCACATTGTACCAAATGGTAGATTGGATCTCACTTTATATGCGCAGAAAGCTACATGTGTCAACAAAGCCCTTTTGGGTAAACTCCCTCTTTACCTCTGTGGTCTGGTGTCCTTCTCCACCAGCAGTTACCCAGTCTGCTAGGTGGTTACTACTTAAAGTCCCCAGGACATTCACAGTATTAGGCAACACTGCCTTCTCTTCTTGTGCACCAGAGGCATGGAAGTCTACAATCCATGTTTCATCTGGATGTGTTAGTGCCACTGAAAGAATGGAACATAGAGACTGTTACAGAGGAGTGTAAAATGCTTTTTTTTAGGCCGTATCATGTTGTATGTTTTAATTATGTAATGTATTGATTGTTGCTGACTTCTTGGCCAGGTCTCCCTTGAAAAAGAGACTCTGGGTTTCAGTGGGCTTTTCTTGGTTAAAAAAAAAGGTTAAATAAAAAAAATAAAAAAAAACTGGTTACACCTCAACTGTTTTTACCACTACATCACTGGTTATACCTCAGCTGTTTTTACCACTACATCACTGGTTACACCTCAGCTGTTTTTACCACTACATCACTGGTTATACCTCAGCTGTTTTTACCACTACATCACTGGTTACACCTCAGCTGTTTTTACCACTACATCACTGGTTATACCTCAGCTGTTTTTACCACTACATCACTGGTTATACCTCAGCTGTTTTTACCACTACATCACTAGTTACACCTCAGCTGTTTTTACCACTACATCACTGGTCATACCTCAGCTGCAGAACAGTCAGAGGTCAAATCAAATGTTATTGGTCACATACACAATGGCAAGCAGATGTTATTGGTCACATACACATGGCAAGCAGATGTTATTGGTCACATACACATGGCAAGCAGATGTGAGTGTAGTGAAATGCTTCTAGATCTTACAGTGCAGCAGTATCTAACAGGTAATATCTAACAAATTCACAACAAAACCTCATATCTAACAAATTCCACCATAAAACCTAATACACACAAATCTAGTAAAGGAATGGGATGAGAAGTATAAAATATATGGACGAGCAGTGTCAGAGCGGCTAAGATGCAATAGATAGTGAAGGATACAGTATGTACATATGACATGAGTAATGTGAGATATGTAAACATTCTTAACGTGGCATTATTACAGTGCCTAGTGTTCCATTATTACAGTGCCTCGTGTTCCATTTATTAAAGTGGCATTATTACAGTGCCGAGTGTTCCATTTATTAAAGTGGCATTGTTACAGTGCCTAGTGTTCCATTTATTAAAGTGGCATTATTACAGTGCCTAGTGTTCCATTTATTAAAGTGGCATTATTACAGTGCCGAGTGTTCCATTTATTAAAGTGGCATTATTACAGTGCCGAGTGTTCCATTTATTAAAGTGGCATTATTACAGTGCCGAGTGTTCCATTTATTAAAGTGGCATTATTACAGTGCCGAGTGTTCCATTTATTAAAGTGACTTGTGTTCCATTATTACAGTGCCTAGTGTTCCATTTATTAAAGTGGCATTATTACAGTGCCTAGTGTTCCATTTATTAAAGTGGCATTATTACAGTGCCTAGTGTTCCATTTATTAAAGTGGCATTATTACAGTGCCTAATGTTCCATTTATTAAAGTGGCATTATTACAGTGCCTAATGTTCCATTTATTAAAGTGGCATTATTACAGTGCCGAGTGTTACATTATTACAGTGCCTAATGTTCCATTTATTAAAGTGGCATTATTACAGTGCCTAGTGTTCCATTTATTAAAGTGGGTGGCATTATTACAGTGCCTAATGTTCCATTTATTAAAGTGGCATTATTACAGTGCCTAATGTTCCATTATTACAGTGCCTAATGTTCCATTTATTAAAGTCGCATTATTACAGTGCCTAGTGTTCCATTTATTAAAGTGGCATTATTACAGTGCCTAATGTTCCATTTATTAAAAGTGGCATTATTACAGTGACTAGTGTTCCATTATTACGGTGCCTAGTGTTCCATTTAGTAAAGTGGCATTATTACAGTGCCTAGTGTTCCATTTATTAAAGTGGCATTATTACAGTGCCTAGTGTTACATTATTACAGTGCCTAATGTTCCATTTATTAAAGTGACATTACAGTGCCTAGTGTTACATTATTACAGTGCCTAATGTTCCATTTATTAAAGTGACATTATTACAGTGCCTAGTGTTACATTTATTAAAGTGACGTTATTACAGTGCCTAGTGTTACATTTATTAAAGTGACTAGTGTTCCATTATTACGGTGCCTAGTGTTCCATTTAGTAAAGTGGCATTATTACAGTGCCCTTCCTGTTCCCAAGAAAGCTAAGGTAACTGAGCTAAACGACTACCGCCCCGTAGCACTCACTTCCGTCATCATGAAGTGCTTTGAGAGACTAGTCAAGGACCATATCACCTCCACCCTACCTGACACCCTAGAACCACTCCAATTTGCTTACCGCTCAAATAGGTCCACAGACGATGCAATCTCAACCACACTGCACACTGCCCTAACCCATCTGGACAAGAGGAATACCTATGTGAGAATGCTGTTCATCGACTACAGCTCGGCATTCAACACCATAGTACCCTCCAAGCTCGTCATCAAGCTCGAGACCCTGGGTCTCGACCCCGCCCTGTGCAACTGGGTACTGGACTTCCTGACGGGCCGCCCCCAGGTGGTGAGGGTAGGTAACAACATCTCCTCCCCGCTGATCCTCAACACTGGGGCCCCACAAGGGTGCGTTCTGAGCCCTCTCCTGTACTCCCTGTTCACCCACGACTGCGTGGCCACGCACGCCTCCAACTCAATCATCAAGTTTGCGGACGACACAACAGTGGTAGGCTTGATTACCAACAACGACGAGACGGCCTACAGGGAGGAGGTGAGGGCCCTCGGAGTGTGGTGTCAGGAAAATAACCTCACACTCAACGTCAACAAAACTAAGGAGATGATTGTGGACTTCAGGAAACAGCAGAGGGAACACCCCCTATCCACATCGATGGAACAGTAGTGGAGAGAGTAGCAAGTTTTAAGTTCCTCGGCATACACATCACAGACAAACTGAATTGGTCCACTCACACAGACAGCATCGTGAAGAAGGCGCAGCAGCGCCTCTTCAACCTCAGGAGGCTGAAGAAATTCGGCTTGTCACCAAAAGCACTCACAAACTTCTACAGATGCACAATCGAGAGCATCCTGGCGGGCTGTATCACCGCCTGGTACGGCAACTGCTCCGCCCTCATCCGTAAGGCTCTCCAGAGGGTAGTGAGGTCTGCAAAACGCATCACCGGGGGCAAACTACCTGCCCTCCAAGACACCTACACCACCCGATGTTACAGGAAGGCCATAAAGATCATCAAGGACATCAACCACCCGAGCCACTGCCTGTTCACCCCGCTATCATCCAGAAGGCGAGGTCAGTACAGGTACATCAAAGCTGGGACCGAGAGACTGAAAAACAGCTTCCATCTCAAGGCCATCAGACTGTTAAACAGCCACCACTAACATTGAGTGGCTGCTGCCAACACACTGACACTGACTCAACTCCAGCCACTTTAATAATGGGAATTGATGGGAAATGATGTAAATATATCACTAGCCACTTTAAACAATGCTACCTTATATAATGTTACTTACCCTACATTATTCATCTCATATGCATATGCATATACTGTACTCTATATCATCGACTGCATCCTTATGTAATACATGTATCACTAGCCACATTAACTATGCCACTTTGTTTACATACTCATCTCATATGTATATACTGTACTCGATACCATCTACTGTATCTTGCCTATACTGCTCTGTACCATCACTCATTCATATATCCTTATGTACATATTCTTTATCCCCTTACACTGTGTATAAGACAGTAGTTTAGGAATTGTTAGTTAGATTACTTGTTGGTTATTACTGCATTGTCAGAACTAGAAGCACAAGCATTTCGCTACACTCGCATTAACATCTGCTAACCATGTGTATGTGACAAATAAATTTGATTTGATTTCCTGTTTTAGTTTATGCAACAGGAGGGGAGCAACAAGACGGAGTCATGGTCAGATTTGCCAAAAGGAGGGCCTTATATGCAGCACGGAAGTTAGAGTAGCAGTGGTCGAGTGCGTTTCTCGCTCGTGTACTGCAAATCCTGCACAGTTTGCTAAGGACTTGAAGCGAAGCTGGCACCTCTATTGGCGCCATCTTGATCTGGTCATAGGTCATGCTGAGAGTTGTGCCTCTGAAATCAAGCAAGTTCATGTACGTTTCATCTGGTGACTTGACTTTAATCTGGAGGACTGATATTTATCTAATTAACTAAAATATGTTTAATTGTTAAATTCATCATGTAACAATTAACTCATTAGGTTCTGGGGCACCACGAGAGAGGTTCTTTAAAGAGTTACCATCTCCCGAATTTACCTATCACATCTATAAACAGTCAACTTAATCATAACCTCGTATCATATTACCATTATGAACAGTCGTAACCCGAGCCTTACTTTGTTCAGTACTACAGAAATTGGTTGAATTATTATTTACTAGCTAATTAAATGGGAACACAGGATAAACACACATACTACACCGATATTGACTGGAGACATAATACGCTGAAAACGGGTCCCTAGCGGAATGACAACATGGATGCTTGTTAAAGAAGAGATGGAGAGAAGGGGACAGAGACACTTAACATTGCTACATTCAGAAACTACTCTACCCTACATTAACCATATACTTTGCACATGAATCACCGCCCGCTTTGAGCAAAAAATCCTGTATGTATTTATGTGAAATGCATGGTTTCGCCGGAGATCTCATGGTGAACGGGGCAGCCTTAGAAAGGGATTTGGGCCTTTTCGCGGCACGCTTGTAAGGTTCCGATTATCCAAAATAGTTCCAACAACTGTTGTCCTTCTTTGTAGTTGCCCGGTATCTGGTGACATGTCGTGTAGTCCTGAACAGAACTACAGAGTCGATTTTCCATTTTCTGATCCAATGTGTTTTTTTCTAAACCCATCATTTATACCTTTTGCTCGAAAGGGGCGGTTCCGGCAGGCTGACACGCTCCCTGACCTCACTCAGGGCGGTGATTAGTCATTGTGAAAAGTTCTGGAAAACAATTCTCTTAAAACTTCTCAAATCACATCCCTCTTTTCCAAGTGGGTATACTTTCCAAGTTACAGTATTTCCTTAATATTTTTTAAGGACATCAGAAAATACAAACAAAAGGACATTAGTGTTCTATAGGTCGCCTCTGACCATCCCCCCCGTTCTACATTACAGATGTTCCACTATTCGCGTTTGAGCGTGTTAGAGTTTCAGCAGGAAAAAGGTCTGTTGAGACAAAGCACATTCCTTTGGTGAATTTGGATACTACAGGCCTGGATCTTCTCCCCTGATTTACAACAGGATGTGGTTGATAATCCCCACTAGTTCTTTCCTTCCCCCTCCACGGGTGAGAAGGGGGTCTGATTGAAGTTATTAAAACCTGATCTGACCTATTTGGATTCTCGTGGACAGTCATGACACATGGTAGGTGTTTTTCTAACCTCAAAGTGTGATAACCAGTTCTAACATATGGGTTTGTGCTCCATGGAAGTGCCCGTACTCTATTTGCTATGCAAATGTCAGCTAAAGCATATCTGATTGAATAGAGCCCTAAATGTAAAATAAAATCATACTGATCTACACAACCTAAAAAAATAAATGGAGATATGTTGTTTGCGTATGTCTTCCCACCCCAAAGCTAAGATTGATGGAAGCGTCTTTGTCAACCATTATAATCATTTTAAATAAGATTCTCCCAATAACTCTTAGGGCAACATATTGTACATCCATTGTTTTTTTTCTCAGTAAATTTGGTCAGGAGTTATTAGTGGACAGTAATATTCAAACCATTCAGAAACACATCTTGAAAATCCATTCTGGTGTCTTTGTCATACATGTTTTTGTAATTGTCCTACTGAAAAATACAACACTATTGCAGGGTTAGGTTTACAGAAGACTACGGCGGGTTTTCATTTAGGTTTTTATCTGGGTTTTGCTCCTTCTATATTTATTCTAATCGTGACAAACTCCCCAGTCCCCATCAGTGAAAAGCATACCCATAACATGATGCTGCCACCACAATAAATACCCATAACATGATGCTGAAACCACAATAAATACCCATAACATGATGCTGCCACCACAATAAATACCCATAACATGATGCTGCCACCACAATAAATAACCATAACATGATGCTGAAACCACAATAAATACCCATAACATGATGCTGCCACCACAATAAATACCCATAACATGATGCTGCCACCACAATAAATACCCATAACATGATGCTGCCACCACAATAAATACCCATAACATGATGCTGCCACCACAATAAATACCCATAACATGATGCTGAAACCACAATAAATACCCATAACATGATGCTGAAACCACAAAACTTAAGTTGTGCAAAGTTGGTTGATTCTTATTCAAACCAGGTTCTTCCACCAAGTATTATCTCTTGGGGTGTGAAGACATACTGTACACAATTAAGACATCTTCATTTTTGATTAATTTGGAAAATGTTCAAATCGGAAATGTGGAGTAGGTTGTGTGGATCTGTAGGAAAAATATATAATTTAATCCCAAAGAATTATTAAATTAGAAGAAGGCAAAATGTGAAGACTGTGCAAGGGGTGTGTAGACTAGGCACTGTAACATGTCTGAACCTCAAAGTCATTTATTACTTTAAGTCAAGGGCTTTTCACATACCTGGGCGTCCCATGTCTTTCTGCCAGTCCAGATAGCTGACCACCCCGCTGGCAGTGTATTGGTTGGCCCACCAGTACGGTATACCTGGCCACAGAGCCTGGTGTCGTGCTGCTGACTGGTCATCATACGACAGCAGCACCTGGTAACCCAATGCCCACAGACCACGCAGGGTCACCACTGTCTCCTGGAGGGAAAGACAGAAGAACAAGTAGCCTCTGTTATAGGCTGTCCATATGGCACCCAATTCCCTGTATAGTGCACTACTTCAGCCCTGGGCAGAGAAAGGAAAGCATCCTAGTGATTTGTGTAGGTAGTATTGGGCAGCTGGTGATTTGTGTAGGTAGTATTGGGCAGCTAGTGAAGCCTTCTCTCATGCTGAACATTAACTAAACATCTCATTTAATTTACTGAAGAAATACAGTATTTTCAGTAAAGCAATCCAATTCGATCGAGACCTACTGGTAATGCTTAGCAAAAATGTATCAGTCTTTTCAGCTATTGACATTGACTACAGTTATAGAAATAACAAAGCTTACCTTGCGAGGACAGAGTTTAGACCCAAAGATTTTCTTCAGTGAGAAAATTAAATGTTCATGTAGTTTGTCGTTGAGTCCTTCAAAGTGACTGCATGCTAGGATGACAACCTCCCTGGAGTGAGACTCCAACCACGAGGCTACAGCCCTCAGCGTTTCCTATACAGCCACCAGTCAGGAAATATTAAATATATGAGAAATGATCCTCCCAATATTGCGTATTCTTTTTAGAGAGCTCTTCTTGGCCATTGTGCTCTCTCTCTCTCTCTCTCTCTCTCCTGTTTCTACTTGGTCTTTGGGGTTTAGGCTGGGTAACTATAAAGCTCTTTGTAACAACTGACGATGTAGTAAAAAATGTTTCTAATGAATAGTTAGGCATAGTATTCCTTCAACTCACCACCACTGTCAGATGAGTGTAAATGACATGTGTAAAATACAGTTCGTTGGACGGGTCGTACGGTTTGTGGGCGATTCGGAGGTCGAAGTATCGAATCCCCTCTGATAGCTGTTCCACAATACCTTTTTCCTGTTTGAAGGGCAAAAACAAACAAAACATTATTTAAATAAATAACTTTCCTGAATTCAGTTCTCGCTTTTATTTTTCTTTGTTTATGATTTGTTTCTGTTTTTTACTCTCAATATTACAATTATTGATATAGAAACAATGAAAATTGGTTTTCAGAGTCCACGTCAATGCTCACAGCGCCTTCGGGAACGTTTTCAGAGTCCACGTCAATGCTCACAGCGCCTTCGGGAACGTTTTCAGAGTCCACGTCAATGCTCACTGCGCCTTCGGGAACGTTTTCAGAGTCCACGTCAATGCTCACAGCGCCTTCGGGAACGTTTTCAGAGTCCACGTCAATGCTCACAGCGCCTTCGGGAACGTTTTCAGAGTCCACGTCAATGCTCACAGCGCCTTCGGGAACGTTTTCAGAGTCCACGTCAATGCTCACAGCGCCTTCGGGAACGTTTTCAGAGTCTACGTCAATGCTCACTGCGCCTTCGGGAACGTTTTCAGAGTCCACGTCAATGCTCACAGCGCCTTCGGGAACGTTTTCAGAGTCCACGTCAATGCTCACAGCGCCTTCGGGAACGTTTTCAGAGTCCACGTCAATGCTCACAGCGCCTTCGGGAACGTTTTCAGAGTCCACGTCACTGCTCACTGCGCCTTCGGGAACGTTTTCAGAGTCCACGTCAATGCTCACAGCGCCTTCGGGAACGTTTTCAGAGTCCACGTCAATGCTCACAGCGCCTTCGGGAACGTTTTCAGAGTCCACGTCAATGCTCACTGCGCCTTCGGGAACGTTTTCAGAGTCCACGTCAATGCTCACAGCGCCTTCGGGAACGTTTTCAGAGTCCACGTCAATGCTCACTGCGCCTTCGGGAACGTTTTCAGAGTCCACGTCAATGCTCCTTCGGGAACGTTTTCAGAGTCCACGTCAATGCTCACAGCTCCTTCGGGAACGTTTTCAGAGTCCACGTCAATGCTCACAGCTCCTTCGGGAACGTTTTCAGAGTCCACGTCAATGCTCACAGCGCCTTCGGGAACGTTTTCAGAGTCCACGTCAATGCTCACTGCGCCTTCGGGAACGTTTTCAGAGTCCACGTCAATGCTCACAGCGCCTTCGGGAACGTTTTCAGAGTCCACGTCAATGCTCACTGCGCCTTCGGGAACGTTTTCAGAGTCCACGTCAATGCTCACAGCGCCTTCGGGAACGTTTTCAGAGTTCACGTCAATGCTCACTGCGCCTTCGGGAACGTTTTCAGAGTCCACGTCAATGCTCCTTCGGGAACGCTTTTCAGAGTCCACGTCAATGCTCACAGCTCCTTCGGGAACGTTTTCAGAGTCCACGTCAATGCTCACAGCTCCTTCGGGAACGTTTTCAGAGTCCACGTCAATGCTCACAGCGCCTTCGGGAACGTTTTCAGAGTCCACGTCAATGCTCACTGCGCCTTCGGGAACGTTTTCAGAGTCCACGTCAATGCTCACAGCGCCTTCGGGAACGTTTTCAGAGTCCACGTCAATGCTCACTGCGCCTTCGGGAACGTTTTTAGACCCCTTGACCTTTTCCACATTTTGTTACATTACAGCCTTATTTACACAAGTATTCAGACTCTTTGTTTTGAGACTCAATATTGAGCTCAGGTGCATCCTGTTTCCATTGATCATCCTTCCATTGATCATGTTTCTACAACTTGATTGGAGTCCATCTGTGGTAAATTCAACTGATTGGACATGATTTGGGAAGGCACACAAACCTGTCTATAAAAGGTCCCACAGTTGACAGTGCATGTCAGAGCAAAAACAAAGCCATGAGGTCGAAGGAATTGTCTGTAGAGCTCCGAGACAGAATGTGTAGAGGCACAGATCTGGGGAAGGGTACCAAAACATTTCTGCAGCATTGAAGGTCCCCAAGAACACAGTGGCCTCCATCATTCTTAAATGGAAGAAGTTTGGAACCACCAAGACTCTTCCTAGAGCTGACCGCCTGGCCAAACTTGGCAATCGGGGGAGAAGGGCCTTGGTCAGGGAGGTGACCAAGAACCCGATGGTCACTCTGACAGAGCTCCAGTGTTCCTCTGTGGAGATGGGAGAACATTCCAGAAGGACAACCATCTCTGCAGCACTCCACCAATCAGGCCTTAATGGTAGAGTGGCCAGACAGAAGCCGCCACTCAGTAAAAAGGCACATGACAGCACGCTTGGTGTTTACCAAAAGGCACCTAAAGACTGACCATGAGAAACAAGATTCTCTGGTCTAATAACTTGTTGGCCTGAATGCCAAGTGTCACGTACGGAGGGAACCTGGCAACATCCCTGCGGTGAAGCATAGTGGTGTCAGCATCGTGATGTGGGGATGTTTTTCAGCGGCAGGACTGGGAGATGCGTTAGCCCCCGCAAGGCTGCCGGCCCAGCATCCCTAGCCACAGAGCTGGCTGCAGTGTTTACGGACATATTCAATATTCCGTGTTTACGGACATATACTTATGTAAATGTGATATTTTCAGTTTGTTTTTAATATATTTGCTACAATTTCTAAAAACAGTTTTTGCTTTATCATTATGAAGTACTGTGTGAAGATTGATGAGGGAAAAAACCAATTGAATCCATTTCAGAATGAGGCTGTAACATAACAAAATGTGGAAGAAGTCAAGGGGTCTGAATACTTTCCGAATGCACTGAACATCACACCAGAAGACAATTATTTAGGCCTGGGGGAAAAAATATTTAGATGTTTTTGTGTAATTCCCCTTTAATTGTGCATTTAGCAAGAGAGGAGAGTATGTCGGTCTAGCAATGTTTCTGCTGTTAAAGCTCAGACTGTCAAACGTTCGCCAGACTACAGTACTTAGCACCTGTGGGCATTCAATCTCTTTTGTGTTCACACAGCAAAAACCTCGTCAGCCACACAGCCTTGTTAAAATACTCCAAACCAGAAGGTGGCAGTAACGTTGTTTGACAATATCTGTGTCTTACTTATGGTCTAGATTCCCAGCTATCTGCACCAATGTTGTTATTTTGTTGATGCAAGCCTAGGGCTGTTGCATGACCGTGTTGCATGACCGTTTAGTCACTGTAATTACGCTTTTCCAAGCTCTAATGCTACTGATGGTCATTAGTAACCTACCAAACTTGCTTACTGCCTGGTACTCACTCTATTGTCCCTCTAATCACATCAATGCAAATGTAATGGAAAATCTAATCAAACACTTCATGAGAGCCCATGAGCTCATGTTGCTCAACATTTCTATAGGCTATGCATAAGAAAACAGAGTGATGGCCTCTAATAAAAAGAGGAGGATCCTACCAGCTTTCTCTAGGTTAGGCCTACGATATTTATTTCTCAACTTTCCTAATATTAAGCACATTGCTTATATTTACAACAGGAGTATAGCCTACCTGGCTGGCATGAAAATGAACCACGGGGAAAAGCGTCCTCTCTTCGCTATTTAAGTGCAAAGATGACATTTTTTCCGCTATCCGTTTCAATACAGGTGCATGATAATGGTCCATTCTAAATCAAAACAAATTTCACACATATAATATTTAGTGTACGTAAAGACAAGAATAGTCTGATGAGTGACAACAGAAGCCTATAACTTGTAAATGAAGCCCAGCATAAGAAATAAACGTCTTTTTTTGCAACTTTTTCTAATCATAGTATCACACCTCATGTAGACTAGCCCATAGGCCTATAAGGTTAGTATCACACCTCATGTAGACTAGCCCATAGGCCTATAAGGTTAGTATCACATCTCATGTAGACTAGCCCATAGGCCTATATGTTTTATCACACCTCATGTAGACTAGCCCATAGGCCTATATGCTTTATCACACCTCATGTAGACTAGCCCATAGGCCTATATGCTTTATCACACCTCATGTAGACTAGCCCATAGGCCTATATGTTTTATCACACCTCATGTAGACTAGCCCATAGGCCTATATGCTTTATCATACCTCATGTAGACTAGCCCATAGGCCTATATGTTTTAATAAGGTTAGTATCACACCTCATGTAGACTAGCCCATAGGCCTATATGTTTTATCACACCTCATGTAGACTAGCCCATAGGCCTATATGCTTTATCACACCTCATGTAGACTAGACCATAGGCCTATATGCTTTATCACACCTCATGTAAACTAGCCCATAGGCCTATATATGTTTTATCACACCTCATGTAGACTAGCCCATAGGCCTATATGTTTTAATATGGTTTGTATTACAACTACAGTGGGCAAATAACTTTTTTAAATTAAGCACATTAATCCGCTTTATAAGGGGTGTAGAGCCTAACTGGCATACATACGCAGAGCGTGAGGTTCCAGTTTGGGGAAGATCATTGTCACCATAAAAATCCACCTTTATAATAAAAGCATTACATGCATAATTGCATTCGTGGTCATTTTTGATAATGGTGTTTTCCGCTAATTGGTGCCAATAGCCTACTACCATGTGCACATTGTTGCGCTTATAATGTGAAGAAGTAGCATAATAGTTCAACATTTTAAGCTAAATCTTCTGATCTGTTGCGTCAGCCACATTGCGTAAAACATGTTTTTTGATGGTAGTGGTTGTATTAATTTGGGATCTATCCCTCAACTGTCCTAGACTACGTTTATTTGATTATGATTATGATCTCGCAAAGAATGTCGACTTTTATACTATGGGGGATAGTAGATTAACGTAGGCTAGTGCTTTTGCTGTACGTTAGGCCTACTCATCTTGTTGGCTGACGAAAAGTAATTGTGGACAGTTCTTCCAATATCTTCAATATGCACCTCGGAATTGGATAAAGACACGTGCAGTTGCATCCCCGATGTGTCTGTCTTCACTTGTAGCCTGTGAGAAAGACCCGATCACATGATAGAGCGCGCAGCACTCAGGGAGAAGGGCACAACGGCCACTGGCCGACAAACGGCATGGATTTGTTTTAGGGCACATTACGACCACACAAAGGGGATGCCGCCTTGAAATTCTAGGCATTATCAAGTGCTTGTCTCATTGTGAATGAGAGACTGATGAAGTGTGAACAGCCGGCGCAGAAAACTAAGCAGAGCTCATGCCTTTCAAGTGACTTTTATCAAATCATCATTAGAGTCTCATCATGCAGCCTTAGAATGTATTAAACATCAAAACGTTTATAGCCCAAAGTTTGTAGAACAACTAAAGTTACATTAATAACTCAACATGAAGCTTATAGGAGGACCTGTTCCTTTGTTAACCACTCAGAGTGGCCGCAGCTGCACACTCCCTCAAATCTTTTGGAGAAAATATCCTTTCAATTTTATTCAGCTTTGTTCAATTGTGTTCTTCATACTATAAAACAATATCAAATAATGCCAAGGAATTCTAAGCAAATCTTGTCTGCTAAATGAACTAGTGTTGCCCACAGCCATATGGCGTAGCCAGATCAGGACCTAACATGAGGACAACTCAGAGTATGCTATTCTGTTCTTCTGAAAGACAACATTTTCTTCATCTCATGTTTCTTTAGACCTGTCTAAAATAAATAATGGATTTACTGTGACGGTGTAGACAGGCTACATCACGTGGATTTACTGTGACAGTGTAGACAGGCTACATCACGTGGATTTACTGTGACGGTGTAGACAGGCTACATCACGTGGATTTATTGTGACGGTGTAGACAGGCTACATCACGTGGATTTACTGTGACGGTGTAGACAGGCTACATCACGTGGATTTACTGTGACGGTGTAGACAGGCTACATCACGTGGATTTATTGTGATGGTGTAGACAGGCTACATCACGTGGATTTACTGTGACGGTGTAGACAGACTATATTACATGGATTTATTAGACTTTTTAAAATGTAGATGTTTCAAAGGTCTGCATCAGTGGCTTGTAGGCCACAGCCCTATACATGTCAGATGGCCACAGCTAGGTAACTACCAAGCAAGATGACGAAGAAACAATTCAATTCACTTATTGCCAATGCCAGATCTAAGCCAAATGTTTAACTAGCTAGCATAACATATCTAACTAGCTAAGTACACTGCACTAACTTGGCAGCTAACACAGACAGCTGTTTCATGGAAACTAGCTAACGTCGTCTGATGGAGATGTGGACATATTTTCATAGAAAATTAGCAAAAATAGATAAGATCTTGCTACCACGGAAAGGAAAATACCTGTCTATTTGTGGAAAAATCCCCCTGATGAACTCTTCAGTCATATCACAGTTTACCTACTTGCTTATGGTTTTGCCTATACCTTTTGATCTGCTTTTTAAATTATATGAACAAATAATATTCAAGTTAATTTGGAATGGCAAACCAGACAAAATTAAACGGGCCTATTTATATAACCAATATGAATTCGGAGGGCAGAAATGATTAAATATTAAAGCATTAGAATTCTCACTAAAGGCATCAGTCATACAAAAGTTATGCATAACTCCAAACTGGTTCTCAAGTAAATTAGTAAGAATGTCTCACCATGTTCAAGAATGGCCTTTTTCCCTTTAGTCAGGTTACAACCTCTCCCTTCGTTCAGATGACAACCTCTCCCTTCATTCAGATGACAACCTCTCCCTTCATTCAGATTACAACCTCTCCCTTCATTCAGATTACAACCTCTCCCTTTAGTCAGATGACAACCTCTCCCTTTAGTCAGATGACAACCTCTCCCTTTAGTCAGATTACAACCTCTCCCTTTAGTCAGATTACAACCTCTCCCTTTGTTCAGATTACAACCTCTCCCTTTGTTCAGATTACAACCTCTCCCTTTGTTCAGATTACAACCTCTCCCTTTGTTCAGATTACAACCTCTCCCTTTGTTCAGATTACAACCTCTCCCTTTGTTCAGATTACAACCTCTCCCTTTGTTCAGATTACAACCTCTCCCTTTGTTCAGATTACAACTTCTCCCTTTGTTCAGATTACAACTGCTCACTTTCGGTTGTTTGAAAAGGAAATAATCTCCAAAATATCGTTATTTTTTAAACAAGCCTTAGAAAGTTGGTTGCAATTTCAGTTTAATCCACCTGAAAGGACAGAACAAATAATACAACACATATTGTGGTTAAACTCAAATATACGAATTGATTTTAAAAATGAATTTTCTGAAGAAATGTTTTAGAACTGGTTTTAGGACTGGTGGAGTTGTTACACATGCAGCTAACACCGACATATGGAAATGTCTGCTCTAACCAAAATTACAACCAACTAATGGCAGCATTACCACAAAAATGGAAGAGGCAAGTAGAAGGGGAAAAAAGTAAGGAACTTGTATGTCAGCCCTGCACTAAATGGTTAAAGAAGGGTGTGAAAAATAAAAACATATACCAATTTCATTTAAGGACCCCCCCCAAAAAACAGAAAGCTGTGCCATATAAATTACACTAGTTGGGAAGAGATTTTCGATGTACCCATTCCATGGCACATGGTTTATGAATTGATACGCAAAACAACACCTGAATCAAAACTTCTAATTTTTAAATTCCTATACAAAATTCTTGCAACCAATAGAATGTTATATATATGGGTGATACAATCTTCCCAGTTCTGCAGATTCTGCTGTGTGGAGCCAGAGTCATTTGATCATTTATTTTGGTACTGTCCATATGTAGCTCGTTTTTGGTCACAGGTCCACAAATGGCTGAAGAATTGCAACATTTGCCTAGAACTAACACTACAGACAGCAATACTGGGTGATTTGAAAAGACATAGGCAATCAATCAATAATATAATTATTTTAGCAAAAATGTACAATCTGTAGAAGCTATGAGAATAGAAAGGTTCAGTACTTTTGTGAAGCATCACAGCACAGTTGAAAAATGTATGGCAAATAGAAATCCAAAATGGATGGTGTTGAGAGATAGATGGGAGGGGTTGAATGGAACTGAAGGGTGGGACTAATAACAACAAGATAACCAATGTAAAATATATGGGGTCTGTGAAATGTATATAGGTTCAGAACTTTTGTGAAATAGCACAGTTAAAAATAGAAATCAAACTGGATGGACATCAGAAATAGAGGAAGGACTAAAAACAAACAAAATATAACTATTGTAAAATAGATTGTGTCTGTAAAATGTGTGTAGTATGTATAAACTGAAGGTAGAAGCCTAAGTGTCATTGTTAATTAGTTCGTTTTCTCCAATTGGGGGAGGGGAGGGGGGTTTGGGGAATAATAAAGGTATATTCTAAAGAAATGTATGTATATAATGACGTACGCATGGTTTACTGGAATCCTAGTCTTCATAATGACGTACGCATGGTTTACTGGAATCCTAGTCTTCATAATGACATACGCATGGTTTACTGGAATCCTAGTCTTCATAATGACGTACGCATGGTTTACTGGAATCCTAGTCTTCATAATGATAATAATAATCCTAGTCTTGAGAAGACAGACAGGCAGGCTGTGTCACAGATACTTTAAGTGATGAACCACCATCGCGTGAGAAGTTTGGCTGAGAGAGGAAGTGACAACACTGCCACCACAACTCTGTGGCAACCTACTGCCTAACAACCTGTCTGTCTCCACTATTGTTGCTCAAGCTAACGCTATTCACAACACAACCGTCCATTTTGGTCTCAGACAAGAAGATGGCTATAGCATTCATACTATGCTCACCCTACCTAGCCATTAGTCGCCTATTCAAAGCCTCCGGGCAAACCAGTTTGTTTTTTACAACAGATGTCACAGTATTAGCAGGCCCTGTACCTGCGTGGTAGACCATCTGTAGATAGCAGGTCTGGTGACGCAGTAGAAGAGACCATCCAGGAGTCTAAAGGTGTCAGACTCAGAGCGGATCAGAGGAGAGTTGATGTCCAGGGAGTAGCTCATAGCATCATGACTTCCTAAATAGGGATGAATGAAAGATTGTAATTTGTTTACCGAGGTAAAGACAGATTCAGGTTGGATATTCAATCGATATTCGCGCTTTCAAACCTAAATAGCTTTCAAACCAGCCACAGACTCCAAATAAGTGTCATGATGTTGGGGAAACTGTGCACAACATTGCACATGTCTTATTTTCACGATTTGGACATTAATTCGCTTTGAAAAAGCTAATAAACATGTGGAAATGTGAGCAGCATTTTTGTATTCCTAGTTGAATTAGTTAGGGAGTGTAAACAAAAAAACTTTTTTTTATATTTGAATTTCATTTAGCTCCTTGGTCATGTGACCTATTAATCTCACACAAGGTTCAGAATGTCCAATCACTGGGCCAACACATTGCACAACCTTTAGTTAGTCCATTTTCATCTCACAAATTTTACATTACTTTTTCAAACTTTCACATTTCATTAGCTCCTTGGTCATGTGACCTACTGACTTCAAACAAGGTTCAGAATGTCCACTCAGTGGCCCTACATGTTGCACACCCTTTAGTTTGTCCAATTTCATCTACCATGATTTTAAATTCAATATGTAATCATGAGAATTTTAATAGCTCCTTGGTCATGTGACCTACTGACCTCCAACTACTCCACGGACTGGCGGAGACGGGCGCCGCGAGGAGTCCAGCCCGATAACGTGACCGATCCTGGAGAAGTTGGCAGGAGCCCCGGGGAGAGTTCTCTTTTCTTTGTGAAGGGCGCCCTGGAATGTGTTCACCCCGAGGGGCCCAAGCCCTGAAAGGCTTTGCCGTTTCGGCGGCGTCTGGTGAGCTCTCGCTGGCCCTTGAAAATCTGGGGGAGAGAGTGTAAATCTCACTCCGGGCCGTACCCATATCCGCAGCAGGTCTCCAAGGTGAACAGCCTCTGGCAGGTGGGGAGTTTGACTGGGGTGGTACACCTGTCAAACGGTAACGCAGGTGTCCTAAGGCGAGCTCAGGGAGGACAGAAACCTCTCGTGGAGCAGTATGAATACAGACCGTGAAAGCGGAGCCTCGTTATGAACCTTGTTTGAGTCCAGTAGGTCACATGACCAAATAGCTATTGAAATTCAAATGTTTACAAAATGAATGTAAAATTGTGTGAGTTTAAAATGGGCAAACTAAAGGGTGTGCAATGTAGAAGGGTAGTCAGTGGGCATTCTGAAACTTGTTTGAGGTCTTTAGGTCACATGACCAAGGAGCTATTGAAATTAGAAACATTAAAAACAGAAAATGAATGTAAAATTGTGAGATGAAAATGGACAAACTAAAGGGTGTGCAACATGTAGGGCCACTGAGTGGACATTCTGAACCTTGTTTGAAGTCAGTTGGTCACATGACCAAGGTGCCATTGAAATTAAAAAATGTAAATAAATCATTTAAAATAGTGTGAGATGTGAATCGACAAAAAAAAGTGTGTGCAATGTGTGTCTATCCCATCGGATTAGCTAGAACCAGTTTTGAAAGTTGTAGGTGTAATGGTTAAAGAGCTATTGAAATTGGAAGAATTTGATTTGTCACTATGTTGATGGTCCCTAACTGCTGTTGGTGGATTTAAGGAAAATTACAGGCAATATCCAACCTGAATCTGTCTTCAACTCGGTAATTTGTTTTGTAAAGAAATTGTAATTGTAATGATGGTTATATAATTGTAAATTGTAGGGATGGTTATATAATCATGATTAGGCTACAGAATGAAAATAAATGTCTCTTTAGGCAAATTAGTTTGGCTACTGAATATTAGAAAGCCTATCGCAATTGGCCACCTGTCAACGTGAAGAAGAGAGGATTGTGTGACGTTTAATGAATTAATTTAAACATGTAGAGTCTGCATGCAGTTGAATAAAGTTACCTGGTATGGCGAGACTTGAAAGAGGCACATCCCACAGCTCCTCGGGCAAACTTGACATCCAGTCCTCATAATTCTGGTTATCCTCATCAGAATACATTGCAACATCAGTGGACATTCATTCGTGTCAGTGCTCTGTCTCCCGAAGTTCCCACTGACATGCACAAGTCGAAACCCAGTGGTTTCTACTCATGACACCACTTCATTGCAAAGCAAATAATTCCCATCGGTTCCTCTATCAGTTCCACACGGAAACTCTCAAACCGAAATAGTGACACCTCTATAAAAGCGAACAACAATGTGGGAATATCACCCAAGGTTGCATTTCCTGGTTTCGCTATTGTGTTCGCACTCGACCGTTTAAAAAAAGAAATGCCTTTACTTATAATGACTGACTCTGGATCAACTGTCGCTAGCATTGCTTTAAAACTGAGCGTTGTTCCAAACAACAACTGGCTCTAGATCAGATACTAAGAGGTCGTCAGTACTCATGTCGCTCCGCCTGTCACCCCAGAGAGTGTCTAAAAAGTTATTTCCCACAAAATGGCGAAAAATAGTCATTTCAAATCATCAACACACATAGGGATTGATTTATGCGAGTATTGATAATTTCACTTTTTCATTTAACAGTATTGTGGGTACAAATATTCCTGTAGTAGCTTCATTTTTATCACACATAATACATTTAGGTCTATAAAATGTGGGATCCATAAATTGGTCTGATACAATCACGCTCAAGTTCAGTTAATGTCATCAGTCATATCTGTTATTTACACAGACAGTAATACTATCCCAAGAGAACAAAATGACCTTAAGAATTAGAATACTGTAGCAATCCTTGCTATGAGTCACGTTACAATTTCCACCAAGCGGGTTAATCTTATTGGCGCAATGTGTAGGATGTTTGCCGTTCACGCCAGCGACCCCGGTTCTCATCCTCTCCATTCATAATGTTCGAACATGTCAGAAAAGCTCAAATCAAGTATAAATTTAAGTTGCAATTAGATGCATTATTTGCTTTGAACCTGAGGTGTCCTGAAATTGTTTCGCCTGTTCAGAGGAGGAAAGCAGTCCCAGTAGAAACAATGTTGAGATGTGAAGAATGCAATGTTCCTTCAGAAAGAATTCCACCCCTGAACTTCTTCCACATGTTGTTGTTACAGCCTAAATTCAAATTGAGATGTTGTGTCACTGGTCTACACATAATACCCCATAATGTCAAAGTGGAATTATGTTTTTGGACATTTTTACAAATGTATAAAACATAAAAAGCTGTAAGTATTCAGTCCCTTTGTTATTTCAAGCCTAAATAAGTTCAGTAGTAAAACTATGCTTAACAAGTCACATAATAAGTTGCATGGACTGAGTGCAACAGTCTGTACCTCACCAATACAATTATCTGTAAGATCCCTCAGTCGAGCAGTGAATTTCAAACACAGAGACCAGGGAGGTTTTCCAATGCTTCACAGAGATGGTGGTGGCTGCATCATGTCATGTTATGCTTGTCATCGGCAAAGACTAGGGAGTTTTTAGGAACGGAATGGAGCTTATGTACAGGCAAAATCCTAGAGGAAAACCTGGTTCAATCTGATTTCCACCAGACACTGGGAGATTAATTCACCATTCAGCAGGACAATAACCTAAAACACAAGGACAAATATAGACTGGAGTAGCTTACCAAGATGACATTGAATGCTCCTGAGTGGCCTAGTTACAGTTTTAACTTAAAGTCGGCTTGAAAATCTATGGCAGGACTTGAAAATGTCGGTCAAGCATTGATCAACAACCAACTTGACAAAGCTTGAAGAATTTAAAAAAGAATGATGTGCAAATATTGTACAACCCAGGTATGCAAAGCTCATGTGGAATAAGGCGAGGGGTATGAATTCTTCCTGTTCAACTGTTCTGTTTAAAGTCTGCCTGTCGTGACTGAAACCACACCCTCCTCCAAACTGAAACCACACCCTCCTCCAAACTGACACCACACCCTCCTCCAAACTGACACCACAACCTCCTCCAAACTGAAACCACACCCTCCTCCAAACTGAAACCACACCCTCCTCCAAACTGAAACCACACCCTCCTCCAAACTGAAACCACACCCTCCTCCAAACTGACACCACAACCTCCTCCAAACTGAAACCACACCCTCCTCCAAAGTGAAACCACACCCTCCTCCAAACTGAAACCACACCCTCCTCCCAACTGAAACCACACCCTCCTCCAAACTGACACCACACCCTCCTCCAAACTGACACCACAACCTCCTCCAAACTGAAACCACACCCTCCTCCAAACTGAAACCACACCCTCCTCCAAACTGACACCACACCCTCCTCCAAACTGAAACCACACCCTCCTTCAAACTGACACCACACCCTCCTCCAAACTGAAACCACACCCTCCTCCAAACTGAAACCACACCCTCCTCCAAACTGACACCACACCCTCCTCCAAACTGACACCACACCCTCCTCCAAACTGAAACCACACCCTCCTCCAAACTGAAACCACACCCTCCTCCAAACTGACACCACACCCTCCTCCAAACTGAAACCACACCCTCCTTCAAACTGACACCACACCCTCCTCCAAACTGAAACCACACCCTCCTCCAAACTGAAACCACACCCTCCTCCAAACTGACACCACACCCTCCTCCAAACTGAAACCACACCCTCCTTCAAACTGACACCACACCCTCCTCCAAACTGAAACCACACCCTCCTCCAAACTGAAACCACACCCTCCTCCAAACTGACACCACACCCTCCTCCAAACTGAAACCACACCCTCCTCCAAAACTGAAACCACACCCTCCTCCAAACTGAAACCACACCCTCCTCCAAACTGAAACCACACCCTCCTCCAAACTGAAACCACACCCTCCTCCAAAACTGAAACCACACCCTCCTCCAAACTGACACCACAACCTCCTCCAAACTGAAACCACACCCTCCTCCAAACTGAAACCACACCCTCCTCCAAACTGACACCACAACCTCCTCCAAACTGACACCACAACCTCCTCCAAACTGACACCACACCCTCCTCCAAACTGAAACCACACCCTCCTCCAAACTGAAACCACACCCTCCTCCAAACTGACACCACAACCTCCTCCAAACTGAAACCACACCCTCCTCCAAACTGAAACCACACCCTCCTCCAAACTGACACCACAACCTCCTCCAAACTGAAACCACACCCTCCTCCAAACTGAAACCACACCCTCCTCCAAAACTGAAACCACACCCTCCTCCAAACTGAAACCACACCCTCCTCCAAACATTTGGAACCTTGCCAATGAACCATTTTCACCGATCAATATTTGGGATGCCGTGTCACTAGTCACAGAGACTTGTTTGAATGTTAGTAGCATGTTGTTTAAAGGTCTGAGTGGCTTGACCTGTCATTGACCTATGGTTTCATTGTTCTAATAGCCAGACCTCTGACTTGCTATATTGAGAACTCCATTCCTCTCCGTGATCTCTAAACTGGAATCAACTTTAGAAGGTTTTAAACTGTAATTACTAGAATAGTGTGAACATACCCAAAAACACAAGCAGAAATCCAAATCATGTTTTGAGTAAAAACATTTTTGAAGTTGAAGCCTATAAGGTAAACCATTCTGTAGATTGATTCTCTATTCAAAATGCTCCTCCTGTTGTACGGACGGGCTCTCACCTTGTCCACAGGCACAGAGGTGCAGGTCTTTTCAGTAATAATGAAGGCATGCATCCACTGTCCCCTATTAAAGGGTACATACAGTGGGGAGAACAAGTATTTGATAACCTGCAAAATTGGCAGTGTTTCCTAGCATGAGATCCAGAAAAATCACATTGTATGATTTTTAAGGTATTCATTTGCATTTTATTGCATGACATAGGTATTTGATACATCAAAAAAACAGAACTTAATATTTGGTACAGAAATCTTTGTTTGCAATTACAGAGATCATTTGTATCCTGTAGTTCTTGACCAGGTTTGCACACACTGCATCAGGAATTTTGGCCCACTCCTACACACAGACCTTCTCCAGATCCTTCAGGTTTCGGGGCTTCGCTGGGCAATACGGACTTTCAGCTCCCTCCAAAGATGTTCTATTGGGTTCAGGTCTGGAGACTGGCTCGGCCACTCCAGGACCTTGAGATGCTTCTTACGGAGCCACTCCTTAGTTTCCCTGGCTGTGTGTTTCGGGTCGTTGTCATGCTGGAAGACCCAGCCACGACCCATCTTCAATGTTCTTACTGAGGGAAGAAGGTTGTTGGCCAAGATCTCTCGATTCATGGCCCCATCCATCCTCCCCTCAATACGGTGGTCGCCCGGCCCCTTTGCAGAAAAGCATCCCCAAAGAATGATGTTTCCACCTCCATGCTTCACAGCAAACCTCCAAACACTGCGAGTGGAGTTTAGACCAAAAAGCTCTATTTTTGTCTCATCAGACCACATGACCTTCTCCCATTCCTCCTCTGGATCATCCAGATGGTCATTGGCAAACTTCAGACGGGCCTGGACATGCGCTGGCTTGAGCAGGGGAACTTGCGTGCACTGAAGGATTTTAATCCATGACGGCATAGTGTGTTACTAATGGTTTTCTTTGAGACTGGTCCCAGCTCTCTTCAGGTCATTGACCAGGTCCTGCCGTGTAGTTCTGGGCTGATCCCTCACCTTCCCCATGATCATTGATGCCCCATGAGGGGAGATCTTGCATGGAGCCCCAGACCGAGGGTGATTGACCGTCATCTTGAACTTCTTCCATTTTCTAATAATTGCGCCAACAGTTGTTGCCTTCTCACCAAGCTGCTTGCCTATTGTCCTGTAGCCCATCCCAGCCTTGTGCAGGTCTACAATTTTATCCCTGATGTCCTTACAGAGCTCTCTGGTCTTGGCCATTGTGGAGAGGTTGGAGTCTGTTTGATTGAGTGTGTGGACAGGTGTCTTTTATACAGGTAAGGAGTTCAAACAGGTGCAGTTAATACAGGTAATGAGTGGAGAACAGGAGGGCTTCTTAAAGAAAAACTAACAGGTCTGTGGGAGCCGGAATTCTTACTGGTTGGTAGGTGATCAAATACTTATGTCATGCAATAAAATGCAAATTAATTACTTAAAGATCATACAATGTGATTTTCTGGATTTTTGTTTTAGATTCGGTCTCTCACGGTTGAAGTGTACCTATGATAAAAATTACAGACCTCTACATGCTTTGTAAGTAGGAAAACCTGCAAAATCGGCAGTGTATCAAATACTTGTTCTCTCCACTGTCGGTCATACCCAGTCTCGTGAAGGGTAAACACATGTCAATGCCATTTACTAACCTTTTTTTATGTTGTACGTTTACTCATCTTTTGCAGAAAAATGCAATGAAAGTATAGATGGTTACTTTACTCATCGTGAACAGCAATCAGCATTTACCCAGCTCGGCCTAGATTCATCCAGATCAAGCATTAACCGGCGATAGCGACACATGATGTTTTGGCGGTGTTGGAGGAGTAGCTTCCTTGGAGCTGTCAAATCTCCCACTTGCGTTAGAAGTTCAGAAAAAGAACCAGTAGGCTGTATAGAAATAATTGAAAAATATTCAACTAAATAATAAGGATTTCTTGCATCCGAATCGAGGTGTGGATGACATCTCACATGACAGTGTTGGAACAGTGTAAACAAGGCTGCATGAGATTTCTGTTAATAAGACTCCGCGCAGCCAATGGCAATGTCCGCTTTAGGTATAAAGCCGCGCAGCCAATGGCAATGTCCGCTTTAGGTATAAAGCCGCGCAGCCAATGGCAATGTCCGCTTTAGGTATAAAGCCGCGCAGCCAATGGCAATGTCCGCTTTAGGTATAAAGCCGCGCAGCCAATGGCAATGTCCGCTTTAGGTATAAAGCCGGGAGCTGCCTGTGGATTTGACAGCTCTAAGGCAGTTCCACCTCCGACACAGTCAGAACAACCACTATGCGGACATCGACTAAAGTGGATCTCATTGAATAGAGACGCTATTTTTTATTTTTTACCACTACATCACTGGTCATACCTCAACTGTTTTTACCACTACATCACTGGTCATACCTCAGCTGTTTTTACCACTACATCACTGGTTACACCTCAACTGTTTTTACTACTACATCACTGGTCATACCTCAGCTGTTTTTACCACTACATCACTGGTCATACCTCAACTGTTTTTACCACTACATCACTGGTCATACCTCAGCTGTTTTTACCACTACATCACTGGTTACACCTCAACTGTTTTTTACTACTACATCACTGGTCATACCTCAGCTGTTTTTACCACTACATCACTGGTTATACCTCAACTGGTTTTACCACTACATCACTGGTTACACCTCAGCTGTTTTTACCACTACATCACTGGTCAGACCTCAACTGTTTTTACCACTACATCACTGGTCATACCTCAGCTGTTTTTACCACTACATCACTGGTTACACCTCAACTGTTTTTACCACTACATCACTGGTCATACCTCAACTGCAGAACAGTCATAAGAAGTCATAGGTCGTGTTGAGAGTTGTGCCTCTGATATCAAGCAGTGGTTCATGTATGTTTGATCTAGTGTGTTCCAAATGAAACCCTATTCCCTTTATAGTGCCCTACTTTAGACCAGGGCCTATTCCCTTTATAGTGCCTTACTATAGACCAGAGCCCTATTCCCTTTATAGTGCCCTACAATAGACCAGGGCCCTATTCCCTATATAGTGCCCTACTATAGACCAGGGCCCTATTCCCTTTATAGTGCACTACTATAGACCAGGGCCCTATTCCCTTTATAGTGCCCTACAATAGACCAGGGCCCTATTCCCTTTATAGTGCCCTACTATAGACCAGGGCCCTATTCCCTATATAGTGCCCTACTATAGACCAGGGCCCTATTCCCTTTATTTTACATTTACATTTAAGTCATTTGGCAGACGCTCTTTATAGTGCCCTAGTTTTGACCAGGGCCCTATTCCCTTTATAGTGCCCTACTTTAGACCATGGCCCTATTCCCTATATACAGTGCCTTGCGAAAGTATTCGGCCCCCTTGAACTTTGCGACCTTTTGCCACATTTCAAGCTTCAGACATAAAGATATAAAACTGTATTTTTTTGTAAAGAATCAACAACAAGTGGGACACAATCATGAAGTGGAACAACATTTATTGGATATTTCAAACTTTTTTAACAAATCAAAAACTGAAAAATAGGGCGTGCAAAATTATTCAGCCCCCTTAAGTTAATACTTTGTAGCGCCACCTTTTGCTGCGATTACAGCTGTAAGTCACTTGGGGTATGTCTCTATCAGTTTTGCACATCGAGAGACTGACATTTTTTCCCATTCCTCCTTGCAAAACAGCTCGAGCTCAGTGAGGTTGGATGGAGAGCATTTGTGAACAGCAGTTTTCAGTTCTTTCCACAGATTCTCGATTGGATTCAGGTCAGGACTTTGACTTGGCCATTCTAACACCTGGATAAGTTTATTTTTGAACCATTCCATTGTAGATTTTGCTTTATGTTTTGGATCATTGTCTTGTTGGAAGACAAATCTCCGTCCCAGTCTCAGGTCTTTTGCAGACTCCATCAGGTTTTCTTCCAGAATGGTCCTGTATTTGGCTCCATCCATCTTCCCATCAATTTTAACCATCTTCCCTGTCCCTGCTGAAGAAAAGCAGGCCCAAACCATGATGCTGCCAGCACCATGTTTGACAGTGGGTATAGGGTGTTCAGGGTGATGAGCTGTGTTGCTTTTACGCCAAACATAACGTTTTGCATTGTTGCCAAAAAGTTCAATTTTGGTTTCATCTGACCAGAGAACCTTCTTCCACATGTTTGGTGTGTCTCCCAGGTGGCTTGTGGCAAACTTTAAACAACACTTTTTATGGATATCTTTAAGAAATGGCTTTATTCTTGCCACTCTTCCATAAAGGCCAGATTTGTGCAATATACGACTGATTGTTGTCCTATGGACAGAGTCTCCCACCTCAGCTGTAGATCTCTGCAGTTCATCCAGAGTGATCATGGGCCTCTTGGCTGCATCTCAGATCAGTCTTCTCCTTGTATGAGCTGAAAGTTTAGAGGGACGGCCAGGTCTTGGTAGATTTGCAGTGGTCTGATACTCCTTACATTTCAATATTATCGCTTGCACAGTGCTCCTTGGGATATTTAAAGCTTGGGAAATCTTTTTGTATCCAAATCCGGCTTTAAACTTCTTCACAACAGTATCTCGGACCTGCCTGGTGTGTTCCTTGTTCTTCATGATGCTCTCTGCGCTTTTAACGGACCTCTGAGTCTATCACAGTGCAGGTGCATTTATACGGAGACTTGATTACACACAGGTGGATTGTATTTATCATCATTAGTCATTTAGGTGAACATTGGATCATTCAGAGATCCTCACTGAACTTCTGGAGAGAGTTTGCTGCACTGAAAGTAAAGGGGCTGAATAATTTTGCACACCCAATTTTTCAGTTTTTGAATTGTTAAAAAAGTTTAAAATATCAAATAAATGTCGTTCCACTTCATGATTGTGTCCCACTTGTTGTTGATTCTTCACAAAAAAATACAGTTTTATATCTTTATGTTTGAAGCCTGAAATGTGGCAAAAGGTCGCAAAGTTCAAGGGGGCCGAATACTTTCGCAAGGCACTGTAGTGTCCTACTTTTGACCAGGGCCCTATTCCCTTTATAGTGCCCTACTATAGACCAGGGCCCTATTCCCTATATAGTGTGCTACTTTTGACCAGGGCCCTATTCCCTTTATAGTGCCCTAGTTTTGACCAGGGCCCAGCCATGTTCTTCAGTTGGTACGGTGTTATAACTAGAGAAGCGTTTTAACCACAGATATGGGATATCTAATGGAAAAACAAACATGGTAGGTGTTTTTTATTTTACCTCAAAGTGTGCTAACCATTGAAGTGCCCATTCTGTATATGCTACTTTAAACCAGTGCTGTGTGAAGTGCTTGTTGTGGTCTAAGACACCGACAGAGGTTTTAGTGAAAACATTAGTCATATCATTATTGCTTAGGTCAAAGGAGCATTTTAAAACATGTGGCCACTGCCTGAGATATGAAAATACATACATTGCATAAAGAGAGGACTAAAGATTACAAAAGTTCACGTAAACAGATACATCAATATATCCGTGCAGGACAGGAAGAAAGATAAAACTGGCGAGTGTAGAGAGTATAGAGATATTGTTATCCACGTCGGCACCAACGATGTTAGGATGAAACAGTCAGAGATAACCAAGCGCAACATAGCTTCTGCGTGTAAATCAGCTAGAAAGATGTGTCGGCATCGAGTAATTGTCTCTAGCCCCCTCCCAGTTAGGGGGAGTGATGAGCTCTACAGCAGTCTCACAACTCAATCGCTGGTTGAAAACTGTTTTCTGCCCCTCCCAAAAGTTAGAATTTGTAGACAATTGGCCCTCTTTCTGGGACTCACCCACAAACAGGACCAAGCCTGACCTGCCGAGGAGTGACGGACTCCATCCAAGCTGGAGGTGTGCTCTCATCTTATCTACCAACATAGACAGGGTTCTAACTCCTCTAGCTCCACAATGAAATAGGATGCAGGCCAGGCAGCAGGCTGTTAGCCAGCCTGCCAGCATAGTGGAGTCTGCCACTAGCACAGTCAGTGTAGTCAGCTCAGCTATCACCATTGAGACCGTGTCTGTGCCCCGACCTAGGTTGGGCAAAACTAAACATGGCGGTGTTCGCCTTAGCAATCTCACTAGGATAAAGACCACCTCCATTCCTGTCATTATTGAAAGAGATCATGATACCTCACATCTCAAAATAGGGCTACTTAATGTTAGATCCCTTACTTCAAAGGCAATTATAGTCAATGAACTAACAACTGATCATAATCTTGATGTGATTGGCCTGACTGAAACATGGCTCAAGCCTGATGAATTTACTGTGTTAAATGAGGCCTCACCTCCTGGTTACACTAGTGACCATATCCCCCATGCATCCCGCAAAGGTGGAGGTGTTGCTAACATTTACGATAGCAAACGTTTTTGTCTATTGAGCTTCTAGTCATGAAATCTATGCAGCCTACTCAATCACTTTTTATAGCTACTGTTTACAGGCCTCCTGGGCCATATACAGCGTTCCTCACTGAGTTCCCTGAATTCCTATCGGACCTTGTAGTCATAGCAGATAATATTCTAATCTTTGGTGACTTTAATATTCACATGGAAAAGTCCACAGACCCACTCCAAAAGGCTTCCGGAGCCATCATCGACTCAGTGGGTTTTGTCCAGCATGTCTGGACCCACTCACTGTCACAGTCATACGCTGGACCTAGTTTTGTCATACGCTGGAATAAATGTTGTGGATCCTCATAATCCTGGACTATCGGACCACCATTTTATTACGTTTGCAATTGCAACAAATAATCTGCTCAGACCCCAACCAAGGAACATCAAAAGTCGTGCTATAAATTCACAGACAACACAAAGATTCCTTGATGTCCTTCCAGATTCCCTCTGTCTACCCAATGACGCCAGAGGACAAAAATCAGTTAACCACCTAACTGAAGAACTCATTTTAACCTTGCGCAATACCCTAGATGCAGTTGCACCCCTAAAAACTAAAAACATTTCTCATAAGAAACTAGCTCCCTGGTACACAGAAAATACCCGAGCTCTGAAGCAAGCTTCCAGAAAATTGCGCCACACCAAACTGGAAGTCTTCCGACAAGCTTGGAAAGACAGTATCGTGCAGTACCGAAGAGCCCTTACTGCTGCTCGATCATCCTATTTTTCTAACTTAATTGAGGAAAATAAGAACAATCGAAATTCCTTTTTGAAACTGTCGCAAAACTAACTAAAAAGCAGCATTCCCCAAGAGAGGATGACTTTCACTTTAGCAGTGATAAATTCATGAACTTCTTTGAGGAAAAAATTCTGATTATTAGAAAGCAAATTACAGACTCCTCTTTAAATCTGCATATTCCTTCAAAGCTAAGTTGTCCTGAGTCTGCACAACTCTGCCAGGACCAAGGATCAAGAGAGACGCTCAAGTGTTTTAGTACTATATCTCTTGACACAATGATGAAAATAATCATGGCCTCTAAACCTTCAAGCTGCATACTGGACCCTATTCCAACTAAACTACTGAAAGAGCTGCTTCCTGTGCTTGGGCCTCCTATGTTGAACATAATAAACGGCTCTCTATCCACCGGATGTGTACCAAACTCACTAAAAGTGGCAGTAATAAAGCCTCTCTTGAAAAAACCAAACCTTGACCCAGAAAATATAAAAAACTATCAGCCTATATCGAATCTTCCATTCCTCTCAAAAATTTTAGAAAAGGCTGTTGCGTAGCAACTCACTGCCTTCCTGAAGACAAACAATGTATACTAAATGCTTCAGTCTGGTTTTAGACCCCATCATAGCACTGAGACGGCACTTGTGAAGGTGGTAAATGACATTTTAATGGCATCGGACCGAGGCTCTGCATCTGTCCTCATGCTCCTAGACCTTAGTGCTGCTTTTGATACCATCGATCACCACATTCTTTTGGAGAGATTGGAAACCCAAATTGGTCTACACGGACAAGTTTGTTTAGATCTTATCTGTCGGAAAGATATCAGTTTGTCTCTGGAAATGGTTTGTCCTCTGACAAATCAACTGTAAATTTTGGTGTTCCTCAAGGTTCCGTTTTAGGACCACTATTGTTTTCACTATATATTTTACCTCTTGGGGATGTTATTAGAAAACATAATGTTAACTTTCACTGCTATGCGGATGACACACAGCTGTACATTTCAATGAAACATGGTGAAGCCCCAAAATTGCCCTTTCTAGAAGCATGTGTTTCAGACATAAGGAAGTGGATGGCTGCAAACTTTCTACTTTTAAACTCGGACAAAACAGAGATGCTTGTTCTAGGTCCCAAGAAACAAAGAGCTCTTCTGTTGAATCTGACAATTAATCTTAATGGTTGTACAGTCGTCTCAAATAAAACTGTGAAGGACCTCGGCGTTACTCTGGACCCTGATCTCTCTTTTGAAGAACATATCAAGACCATTTCAAGGACAGCTTTTTTCCATCTGCGTAACATTGCAAAAATCAGAAACATTCTGTCCAAAAATGATGCAGAAAAATTAATCCATGCTTTTGTCACTTCTAGGTTAGACTACTGCAATGCTCTACTTTCCGGCTACCCGGATAAAAAACTAAATAAACTTCAGTTAGTGCTAAATACGGCTGCTAGAATCCTGACTAGAACCAAAAAATTTGATCATATTACTCCAGTGCTAGCCTCCCTACACTGGCTTCCTGTCAAAGCAAGGGCTGATTTCAAGGTTTTACTGCTAACCTACAAAGCATTACATGGGCTTGCTCCTACCTATCTCTCTGATTTGGTCCTGCCATACATACCAACACGTACGCTACGGTCACAAGACGCAGGCCTCCTAATTGTCCCTAGAATTTCTAAGCAAACAGCTGGAGGCAGGGCTTTCTCCTATAGAGCTCCATTTTTATGGAACGGTCTGCCTACCCATGTCAGAGACGCAAACTCGGTCTCAACCTTTAAGTCTTTACTGAAGACTCATCTCTTCAGTGGGTCATATGATTGAGTGTAGTCTGGCCCAGGAGTGGGAAGGTGAACGGAAAGGCTCTTGAGCAACGAACCGCCCTTGCTGTCTCTGCCTGGCCGGTTCCCCTCTTTCCACTGGGATTCTCTGCCTCTAACCCTATTACAGGGGCTGAGTCACTGGCTTACTGGGGCTCTCTCATGCCGTCCCTGGAATGGGTGCGTCACCTGAGTGGGTTGATTCACTGATGTGGTCATCCTGTTTTGGTTGGCGCCCCCCCTTGGGTTGTGCCATGGCGGAGATCTTTGTGGGCTATACTCAGCTTTGTCTCAGGATGGTAAGTTGGTGGTTGAAGATATCCCTTAGTGGTGTGGGGGCTGTGCTTTGGCAAAGTGGGTGGGGTTATATCCTTCCTGTTTGGCCCTGCCCGGGGGTGTCCTCGGATGGGGCCACAGTGTCTCCTGACCCCTCCTGTCTCAGCCTCCAGTATTTATGCTGCAGTAGTTTATGTGTCGGGGGGCTGGGGTCAGTTTGTTATATCTGGAGTACTTCTCCTGTCCAATTTGGTGTCCTGTGTGAATCTAAGTGTGCGTTCTCTAATTCTCTCCTTCTCTCTCTCGGAGGACCTGAGCCCTAGGACCATGCCCCAGGACTACCTGACATGATGACTCCTTGCTGTCCCCAGTCCACCTGGCCGTGCTGCTGCTCCAGTTTCAACTGTTCTGCCTTATTATTATTCGACCATCCTGGTCATTTATGAACATTTGAACATCTTGGCCATGTTCTGTTATAATCTCTACCCGGCACAGCCAGAAGAGGACTGGCCACCCCACATAGCCTGGTTCCTCTCTAGGTTTCTTCCTAGGTTTTGGCCTTTCTAGGGAGTTTTTCCTAACCACCGTGCTTCTACACCTGCATTGCTTGCTGTTTGGGGTTTTAGGCTGGGTTTCTGTACAGCACTTTGAGATATCAGCTGATGTACGAAGGGCTATATAAATAAATTTGATTTGATTTAAAGACAGCAGCTCAACTGACAGGAAGTGGAGAGAGCAGCTCAACAGACAGGAAGTGGAGAGAGCAGCTCAACACAGGAAGAAACAGTTCCCTGTTGTCAATAATTTTGTGCAAACATATCTCAGCAGATAATGATGTTCAAGTCAATGATATTATTGAGTCCTGTGTGGCTCAGTCGGTAGAGCATGGCGCTTGCAACGCCAAGCGTCGTGGGTTCGATTCCCGCTAGGGCCACCCATATGTAAAAGTAGTGGCCCCAGCTGACTTGTAAGTCGCTTTGGACAAAAGCGTCTGCTAAATGGGATATATATTTTATTTTGAAAACGAGCCACGTTTTATTTCATCATGCTGCAGTTTCATCCTCCTCTTTAGGTGAGTTCTGTCACCAACCGGCTGCAAGTTCAGAATAAAAGGGAGACAACGTGGAGATAAGGAATAACAAAATGTATTTATGAACTGAAGTAACGTAAATACAATTAACAACGGTGTGTGTAGTCAGTAGTGAGTGAGTGTTTGCACGCATAAATGTGATAATGAGGGGTGTTGAAAGGTGCCAAAGCAAACAAACAAAACCAGCCACAAAATGCCACAACCAAAATCTATCAGTGTGTCTGCATGGAGTCTCCTCAATGAATGGGGAGGAGGTGTATTTATCCTGGGACACACCCGAGCCCAGGTGTTTCCCATGTATCTGACGACCCTACAGGCTCCGCCCACCGACATCCTAATAAGGAAAACAAGAGCAAAGAGAAAGAATACGGCAGACAGAGTGGGAGGGTCGTCACAGTATAGTAACGTAATTATGCATGGTTGTAGGTTCTGTTACTACAGTAACGTAATTATACATGGTTGTATGTTCTGTTACTAAAGTAATGTAATTATACATGGTTGTATGTTCTGTTACTATAGTAATGTAATTATACATGGTTGTATGTTCTGTTACTATAGTAATGTAATTATACATGGTTGTAGGTTCTGTTACTACAGTAACGTAATTATACATGGTTGTAGGTTCTGTTACTACAGTAACGTAATTATGCATGGTTGTAGGTTCTGTTACTACAGTAACGTAATTATACATGGTTGTAGGTTCTGTTACTACAGTAACGTAATTATACATGGTTGTAGGTTCTGTTACTATAGTAACGTAATTATACATGGTTGTAGGTTCTGTTACTATAGTAACGTAATTATACATGGTTGTAGGTTCTGTTACTATAGTAATGTAATTATACATGGTTGTAGGTTCTGTTACTACAGTAATGTAATTATACATGGTTGTAGGTTCTGTTACTACAGTAACGTAATTATACATGGTTGTAGGTTCTGTTACTATAGTAACGTAATTATACATGGCTGTTGGTTCTGTTACTATAGTAATGTAATTATACATGGTTGTATGTTCTGTTACTATAGTAATGTAATTATACATGGTTGTAGGTTCTGTTACTATAGTAATGTAATTATGCATGGTTGTAGGTTCTGTTACTAAAGTAACGTAATTATACATGGTTGTAGGTTCTGTTACTACAGTAACGTAATTATACATGGTTGTAGGTTCTGTTACTACAGTAACGTAATTATACATGGTTGTAGGTTCTGTTACTACAGTAACGTAATTATACATGGTTGTAGGTTTTGTTACTATAGTAATGTAATTATACATGGTTGTAGGTTCTGTTACTACAGTAACGTAATTATACATGGTTGTAGGTTTTGTTACTATAGTAATGTAATTATACATGGTTGTATGTTCTGTTACTATAGTAATGTAATTATACATGGTTGTATGTTCTGTTACTATAGTAACGTAATTATACTGTAGTAACAGAACCTACAACCATGTATAATTACGTTACTGTAGTAACAGAACCTACAACCATGTAACGTAATTATACATGGTTGTAGGTTCTGTTACTACAGTAACGTAATTATGCATGGTTGTAGGTTCTGATACTACAGTAACGTAATTATGCATGGTTGTAGGTTCTGTTACTACAGTAACGTAATTATACATGGTTGTAGGTTCTGTTACTACAGTAACGTAATTATACATGGTTGTAGGTTCTGTTACTATAGTAACGTAATTATACATGGTTGTAGGTTCTGTTACTATAGTAATGTAATTATACATGGTTGTAGGTTCTGTTACTATAGTAATGTAATTATACATGGTTGTGGGTTCTGTTACTACAGTAATGTAATTATACATGGTTGTAGGTTCTGTTACTACAGTAACGTAATTATACATGGTTGTAGGTTCTGTTACTACAGTAACGTAATTATACATGGTTGTAGGTTCTGTTACTACAGTAACGTAATTATACATGGTTGTAGGTTCTGTTACTATAGTAATGTAATTATACATGGTTGTAGGTTCTGTTACTACAGTAACGTAATTATACATGGTTGTAGGTTTTGTTACTATAGTAATGTAATTATACATGGTTGTAGGTTCTGTTACTATAGCAATGTAATTATACATGGTTGTATATTGAATGGCCCTAGCCCTCACCCTCCGATCCAACAGGTCCCAGACGTGCTCAATGGGATTGAGATCCAGGCTCTGGCAGAACACTGACATTCCTGTCTTGCAGGAAATCACGCACAGAATGAGCAATATGGCTGGTGGCATTGTCATGCTGGAGGGTCATGTCAGGATGAGCCTGCAGGAAGAGTACCACATGAGGGAGGAGGATGTCTTCCAAATCTGACCATCACCCCCGGTGAGGCAAAACCACAACTCGTCAGTGAAGAGCACTTTTTGCCAGTCCTGTCTGGTCCAGCGACGGTGGGTTTGTGCCCATAGGCGACGTTGTTGCTGGTGATGTCTGGTGAGGACCTGCCTTACAACAGGCCTACAAGCCCTCAGTCCAGCCTCTCTCAGCCTATTGTGGACAGTCTGAGCACTGATGGAGGGATTGTGCGTTCCTGGTGTAACTCGGGCAGTTGTTGTTGCCATCCTGTACCTGTCCTGCAGGTGTGATGTTCGGATGTACCGATCCTGTGCAGGTGTTGTTACATGTGGTCTGCCACTGTGAGGACGATCAGCTGTCCGTCCTGTCTCCCTGTAGCGCTGTCTAAGGCGTCTCACAGTACGGACATTGCAATTTATTGCCCTGGCTAAATCTGCAACCTCCTTGCAGCATGCCTAAGGCAAGTTCATGCAGGGACCCTGGGCATCTTTCTTTTGGTGTTTGTCAGAGTCAGTAGAAAGGCCTCTTTAGTGTCCTAAGTTTTCATAACTGTGACCTTAATTGCCTACCGTCTGTAAGCTGTTAGTGTCTTAACGACCATTCCACAGGTGCATGTTCATTATTTGTTTATGGTTCATTGAACAAGCATGGGAAACAGTGTTTAATCTGTGAAGTTATTTGGATTTTTACAAATGATCTTTTAAAGACAGGGGGCCTGTTGCACAAAACTAGGATAAGGGATTAAGCCAGGATATCTTGGTGATCCTGGCTCAATTGATCCGTAATCCGGTTGCACTAAAGATGGATAGGGGGCAGGAGGATATGTTATGGTATAAATTACCATGGAGATTTATTCTGTGGAGCTAGCCTGCTCCAGACCAGGCTAAATTCCAGGATCTATTTAATCTCATCCCTAATGTCAGTCAGCAGTCACCACAAATGGAAACCAATAGTTATTTCACTGCTCACTATACATTGTTATCACATAACTAGACCCACTGTTATTATTTAAACGTTTGTGATCATTAATTTCAATGATTTTGGATAAAAAATTATTTTTAGATGTTGCTATCATTAGATAATTTACAGTTTCCCATAGACTATAAGGCTATATATAAAATGATAGAATATTAGGGCCACAGAGGGGAAAAAAACACAAGTCATAATATTGTAACCAGTTGTTTTAAAGGAGGACAGTTGTTAAAATGACAGATGTGGGGCATTTCGTGAAATTGTACTTCAGTATGGTTTCATAAACAAAGACATGCTGATGTGCCAGAATATTAAGTATCACAAGTATCAAAACTGTAAAAACAATATGTAGCTTTTCTGCAGAAAGAACCAGCCTCATAAATGTATGACTTTATCCTTTTTCTTCAGTGTGGCCCTAGTACTCTGTCATATAAACAAATACACATTCCATATGAATATAAAAACACAATGTGTAACATTATGTTCCTTTATTGAATAAGGACAAAACAAAGCAGGTAAACCATCAGCTCCTTTCAAAACTGAAGTCACAGTGACTCTACAAGATGGAAAGCACAGAATCCAAGCATATTATACAAAATGATATATACAGACCTTTGAATGTGTATGTAACACACCCTGCATGTCTGCACACTAAAATAAATGCAGGACAAATCCATACACATCAACTGAACAGGCAAATGAATGGATGCAGTAGCCTCCCTGCAGCCTTGTATTACACACAGTATACCGCACAAACATCATAAGAGGCCAAATTCGTCAAAAAACGAACCCAAAAAAACCCAAATTCCTCTGCCACCGCAGGACATATTTAACCAAAATTGAAAGCACACATACTAACTAAAATAATTCAACACATATTGGTCCCTCAGCAGCCGACCACTGTCGTCATCAGGGAAGATTGCCGGATTGTCCCAGTCCATGGCTGGTGGCACTCTGGGGCCCTCTCCTTCCTCAGGCAGGCCACATTGTGGAGGACAGCACAAGCCACAGTAATATCACATGCCCTAACAGGGCTGACCCTTAGTTTGTGAAGGCAGTGAAGGCGTGCCTTCAGGAGGCCAAAGGTCATTTCAACTCTGGCCCTGGTCCTGGCATGGGCATGGTTGTAGGCCTGCTGTGCTTCCTGGGGGTCTGTGAAAGGTGTCAGGAGAAAAGGCTGGCAGCCATACCCCCTGTCTCCCAGCAACACACCAGAGAATTCACCTGTCAACACAAAATCTCATCATTACTACCTCATAAACACAGTGATATTCTTGACACAGCCATGATGGTTATAAATAGGGGTTGTGTGGCTTACCTTGTGATAGATTTCAGAGGCCCGAAAGATTCTGGAGTCATGGACTGAGCCAGGCCATTTTGCCACAACATTGCTGATCACACAGTCAGCATTGCAGACCATCTGAAATCATAAGATGAGGAATATTACACCAATCAATGCACATCACTGGCAATGCAGAGTGTTCGTCAATGGACAATATCAAAAAGTTATGTTCACCTGAACATTAATGCTGTGAAAGGATTTCCTATTCACAAAATCGGCCTCATGGGCACCTGAGGGGCTTTTATCCTTATGTGTGTGCAGTCCACTGCACCAATGACATTGGGGAAACCTGTCACACAAAGTAATGAGTATCCTACTATGTGTTAACAGTTGTCCTGTAATTTGTAGATCCTCTTACCTGCAATCCTATAGAACTCCTCTTTGATGTCACAGAGTCTTCTGTGGCCAGGGAAGGAGATGAAGACATCTGCTAATGCTTTGATAGCCAGACACACACTCCTTATTGTGCGGCAAATTGTGGCCTTGTTCAGCTGTTCTGCATCCCCCACTGAGTACAGGAAGGCTCCACTAGCAAAAAAGCGCAAGGCCACACAAACCATTTGCTCCACACTCAGTGCATGGCTCCGTGCAGTGCGGTGCTTAATCCTGGGACCCAGTAGTCTGCATAGATACCTGATGCCATCTGCAGAAAACCTGTATCTTTCATATAGATGGTCATCAGGGAAGGCCAGTGGGTCCAACCGGTCCCTGAAGACCCTTTCTCGCCTGAAGGCTCTCCTCAGCACAAGTGCTTCTTCATCCACCACATCTCGCACGAATGGGCATGCCATTGTCAGAGCAGAAAGGAACACACAATTTTGGGCCTTCATATAGGCTAGTGGCCACACCTGGTGCTGGGGGGGTGGGCAAAAGAGGGCGATGCCTTATAACGATGACTTGGTTGTACTGATTGCTGGGAAAATAAAAAAAAACCTTAGAAAGATGCCACCGTCCTGTGTGCTCACAATAAGAGCTCATATGTCATGGCTCACTTGACTTTACGAGAATATACCTAATTTTTATTTTGAGCTGTGTCATCTTCTTGGAGCTGGGGGAGGAAAGAAAAATAATGATTAATACATTTGTGTTACAGTTAGCATACAGTGTACATTGAAGGCATATCTCACCTCCCTCTCAAGTTTTTTTATTTCAAGGTCCAGTTTTCCAATTGTCCTCTTTTTTATTATTTCGGACTCCAGTGCAAGATTTTCCATCTTTTTCTTCTTGTACTGAATGTCTATGTCTGCCAGTTCTATTTGGCGCCGGAGGTGGTTGCCATACAACTTTCTGATAGCTTGTGAGCTCTGTGAACACAATACAATTAGCGCAGCTGGAATTTGGCAGGATGTGGTGTCCTTTTATTAATACGCACTATGTTGCCAGGCTGGTTTTCCCACTGTATAGCATCTGGGTCCTGTAAAATAAATTAGATTTTTTGATTTTGATGAGGACTCCTCACCATTGTAGAGTAAATAGTACTTTCACAGTCTTAACATGATACCTCATGCCTTCTGGAATCCAGAGATGGTCTCCTCCTCATCATCGTCTCCATCATGTGCTGTTGCTGCTGCACTGGGGCCTTCACCCTATCACATTTAATCGGATTCATATTGAAGCTAGTAGACAAGACATGCCAGGCCTACAGTATGCCTTTGATGGAGTACTCACTGGATCAGCATCGTCTGGTGCTTGTGCTGGTGGCTCTAACAGGAACACAGTGCTGCCAGACACTGCAAGGCAATAGGTAAACCAAAGTCAGACAGTCCAAATTGATTCAATATGAATGTGGTTGTATCCCATGTAGAGATGGAAGGACATACCTTGAATGAAGCGGGTGGCATCTTGGGAGGAACCTATGCTCGTCTCTTTCCCCCCAGGGATCCCCTCTAAGACGGGCCTGCCTTTATTTAGCTCCAAGGCCATGTCCTCTGCTGGGGTAAGGTCAGCCTTTGGTGACCCACCACCCGTGCCTTGTCTGTGGGTATTCTTTTTCACTGCTAAAACAGTACAGACAATGTGTGAGCAGGCACCTTCTGGGTACAATATATGCTTGTGCTTTGTTAAATATTAGTCAGGGACCATACCATTCTGCAGAATGTTCTTGTATTTGATTTTGACCTGCTGCCATGTCCGTTTTGGCCCGTTCATGTTTAATCTACACACACACACACACACACACACACACACACACACACACACACACACACATTTAATGGAGTCACACTGCAAAAAATTACTTGGTATTTTTGTCTTGTTTTCAGTAAAAATATCAACAAATTTATCATAGCTTTATACAGTGTGATGGAGTTACTTTACACAATTTCACTCATATCTGCAGTGCATTTCAATTAAATATTTAACCGTTTCATAATTACAGTACAACTACATTTTTGGAGATGTGAATTAAATATTTGAATTGTAATTGTGATGTTTCAGCGGAGCGGTGAGTGTGTAATTGTGCATTACTTACGCATTCAGGCGGTCTGCAATACTTTGCCACGCTTTTTCTCTTTGCTTTATCACTGTGGCGGTGTTGCCTTTCTTCTTAATTATATCTTTTACCTCCTCGTATGCCTCCATGAGGATTTGTGCTTCCGACGGGGAAAAGTACGCGGCTCTAGTTGCCATGGTAAATCAGTTAATCTGTGGCGGGGTCTATTTGAGTGAGCCGTGAGCGCGCACCTATCCAGGATTGGTTTCACCTGGTTTAATGAATCCGTGTCTGCTCATCCTGGCTTGGTCTTTGTGCAACCAATTAAGCCTGGACGCACATGTTTTGGCTTCATTGAGCTCAGCTGAGTCATTTATCCCGGATGTCTTAATTCTACTTTTGTGCAACAGGCCCAGGGTCCTGAAAATGGAACGTTTCTGGGTTTTTTTATTGAATCAATTTTAGAATAAAGCTGTAAAGTAACTAAATGTGGAAAAAGTCAAGGGTTCTGAATACTTTCTGAATGCACTGGGTGTGTTTATCTTTTAAAAATCAATTTTCCTTCATTATTTTCCCCTAACCCTACCACCCCTCCACTAATTGGAGTAAACTAATGAAAAACACTACTTAGGCTTCTGCTTCCAGCTTATACATACTCTATACACTACCGGTCATAAGTTTCACAACGTCAAGGCTTTTCTTTTTCTTTATTTTGACTATTTTCTACATTGTAGAATAATAGTGAAGACATGACAACTATGAAATAACACATATGGAATCATGTAGTAACCAAAAAAGTGGTTACTTTTCAAACAAATCTAAATATATTTTATAGCTGAGATTCTTCAAAGAAGCCACCCTTTACCGTGACAGCTTTGCACACTCTTGGCATTCTCTCAACCAGCATCACCTGGAATGCTTTTCCAACAGTCTGCGCATGCTCTGAGGACGCGACTAGAGATATGACATAACGATATATTGACAAAGTTAACAGTTTTTTGTTGTTGCAAATTTATTAAAAATAGAAAACAAATAGCTTATTTACATAAGTATTCAGACCCGTTGCCATGAGACTCGAAATTGAGCTCAGGTGTACACCACCAACCTCTCAGTGTCATGTTGAGGTTCCCCTGCAGATCTGGTGTCACGTTGAGGTTCCAAGGCAGATCTGGTGTCATGTTGAGGTTCCCCTGCAGATCTGGTGTCACGTTGAGGTTCCAAGGCAGATCTGGTGTCATGTTGAGGTTCCCCTGCAGGTCCGGTATCACGTTGAGGTTCCCCTGCAGATCTGGTGTCACGTTGAGGTTCCCCTGCAGGTCCGGTGTCACGTTGAGGTTCCCCTGCAGATCTGGTGTCACGTTGAGGTTCCCCTGCAGATCTGGTGTCATGTTGAGGTTCCCCTGCAGACCTGGTGTCACGTTGAGGTTCCAAGGCAGATCTGGTGTCATGTTGAGGTTCCCCTGCCCATTGGAACCTTGTTTTCAGTGTGATGTATTTAAATCAATATGTGTTCTAACGCCAAGTGTCAATATACTAACGACTACTTAGAGCCCAATCAATATTTACCACAATACTCGTTTAAGGTAAATTTTTTACCTACACTGAACATAGAAACACAACATATAAAGTTTTGATCCGATGTTTCATGAGCTGAAATAAAAAAATCCCAGAAATGTTCCATACGCAGAAAAAGCGTTTCTCTCATTCTGTGCACAAGTTTGTTTATACATCCCTGTTAGTGAGCATTTCTCCTTTGTCAAGATAATCCATCCACCTGACAGGTGTGGCATATGGAGTATTTCTGTCTGTAATAAAGCCATTTTTGGGGGGGGTGAACTCACTATGGATTTGCTGAGCATGGCTCCCCAGTGGCTGGGACTGGCTCCCCAGTGGGTGGGCCTATGCCCCCCAAGGCCCACCCATGGCTTCACCCCTGCCCAGTTAAATGAAATCCAAAGATTAGGGCCTTCATTTCAATTGACAATATTCCCTCCATGAACTGTAACTCAGTAAAATATTTGAAATTGTTGCGTTTATATGATGATGCGTTCACATTTTAGTTCAGTGTACATAGGGGGTAGAGTAGATTCACAGGTTATGATGACGACTACTAGATTCACAGGTTATGATGAAGACTACTAGATGCACAGGTTATGATGAAGACGTGTAGATTCACTGGTTATGATGAAGACTACTAGATTCACAGGTTATGATGACGACTACTAGATTCACAGATTATGATGAAGACTACTAGATTCACAGGTTATGATGAAGACGTGTAGATTCACAGGTTATGATGAAGACGTGTAGATTCACAGGTTATGATGACAACTACTAGATTCAAAGGTTATGATGAAGACGTGTAGATTCACAGGTTATGATGACGACTACTAGATTCACAGGTTATGATGAAGACGTGTAGATTCACTGGTTATGACGATGAAGATGAGTAGAGCGTACAGAGACCGGTGTAAAGGTATGGATCTCAGTTTTGGGGTCACGATTCGGTTTTGGTATAGGGGGAAAATGAACAGTTTGGCTTCGGCAGTTAACTTCCGTTAATGAAATAAAATACATGTTGGTACTTCTGATTCCATATCTGTCATAACAGGCCTGATGAGAGCACCATCTTCTGAAATGAAAACCCCATGACTCATCAACACTAGGAGAAAGTGACACGTGTGTAATCAATATGGAAACGTGGCTCAGACATGGAAAAGACCTATGTTTTCTTACGAAGACAAACATATGTGCACTTGTGTGACTCAAAGGGGGTGTGTCTATGGCACTGTGGTTCTCCTTTCCCAGTCCGGGGTCATGTGATGGGCTGTCACTTAACAGTCCGGGGTCATGTGATGGGCCGTCACTGTGAAGTAACTGTGTAACCCTGGAGATCCATCCATCTGTAGGAAGCCCAACACAGGCTGGATTGGCCAATTCATTGTCAACTTCAGCTTTAACTAGCTTATATATGGGTAGCCTGTATACTGAAATGAGTGAGAGAGTGAAGAGCCTAATGTGGCTAGAACACTTTCACAAAGTGCAGAAACCCTCTAACCCCGACATCCTGACCCCCTAACCCCGACCCCCTAACCCTGACATCCTGACCCCCTAACCCTGACATCCAGACCCCCTAACCCCGACCCCCTAACCCCGACATCCAGACCCCGACATCCTGACCCCCTAACCCCGACATCCTGACCCCCTAACCCCGACCCCCTAACCCTGACATCCTGACCCCCTAACCCCGACATCCTGACCCCCTAACCCCGACATCCAGACCCCCTAACCCCGACATCCAGACCCCCTAACCCCGACATCCTGACCCCGACATCCAGACCCCGACATCCTGACCCCCTAACCCCGACATCCAGACCCCCTAACCCCGACATCCAGACCCCTAACCCCGACATCCAGACCCCCTAACCCTGACATCCTGACCCCGACATCCAGACCCCCTAACCCCGACATACTGACCCCCTAACCCCGACATACTGACCCCCTAACCCCGACATACTGACCCCCTAACCCCGACATACTGACCCCCTAACCCCGACATACTGACCCCCTAACCCCGACATACTGACCCCCTAACCCCGACATCCTGACCCCCTAACCCTGACATACTGACCCCCTAACCCCGACATCCAGACCCTCTAACCCCGACATCCAGACCCTGACATCCTGACCCCCTAACCCAGACATCCTGACCCCCAACCCAGACATCCTGACCCCCTAACCCCGACATCCTGACCCCCAACCCAGACATCCTGACCCCCTAACCCCGACATCCTGACCCCCAACCCAGACATCCTGACCGTCTAACCCCGACATCCTGACCCCCAACCCAGACATCCTGACTCCCTAACCCCGACATCCTGACCCCCAACCCAGACATCCAGACCCCCTAACCCCGACATCCAGACCCTCTAACCCCGACATCCTGACCCCCTAACCCCGACATCCTGACCCTCTAACCCCGACATCCAGACCCTGACATCCTGACCCCCTAACCCCGACATCCTGACCCCCAACCCAGACATCCTGACCCCCTAACCCCGACATCCTGACCCCCAACCCAGACATCCTGACCCCCTAACCCCGACATCCTGACCCCCAACCCAGACATCCTGACTCCCTAACCCCGACATCCTGACCCCCAACCCAGACATCCTGACCCCCTAACCCCGACATCCAGACCCCCTAACCCCGACATCCTGACCCCCAACCCCGACATCCTGACCCCCAACCCCAAAATCCTGACCCCCAACCCAGACATCCTGACCCCCTAACCCCAACATCCTGACCCCCTAACCCCGACATCCAGACCCCGACATCCTGACCCCGACATCCAGACCCCGACATCCAGACCCCCTAACCCCGACATCCTGACCCCCTAACCCCGACATCCTGACCCCCAACCCAGACATCCTGACCCCCTAACCCCAACATCCTGACCCCCTAACCCCGACATCCAGACCCCGACATCCTGACCCCCTAACCCTGACATCCTGACCCCCTAACCCTGACATACTGACCCCCAACCCCGACATAGTGACCCCCTAACCCCGACATCCTAACCCCGACATACTGACCCCCTAACCCTGACATACTGATCCCCAACCCCGACATACTGACCCCCTAACCCCGACATCCTAACCCCGACATCCTGACCCCGACATCCTAACCCCGACATCCTGACCCCGACATCCTGACCCCCAACCCAGACATCCTGACCCCCTAACCCCAACATCCTGACCCCCTAACCCCGACATCCAGACCCCGACATCCTGACCCCCTAACCCTGACATACTGATCCCTAACCCCGACATACTGACCCCCTAACCCTGACATACTGATCCCCAACCCCGACATACTGACCCCCTAACCCCGACATCCTAACCCCGACATCCTGACCCCGACATCCTAACCCCGACATCCTGACCCCCTAACCCCGACATCCAGACCCCGACATCCTGACCCCCTAACCCTGACATCCTGACCCCCTAACCCCGACATCCTGACCCCGACATCCAGACCCCCTAACCCCGACATCCTGACCCCGACATCCAGACCCCCTAACCCCGACATCCTGACCCCCTAACCACTGAGAATGGCCGCACATATCGCTCTTGATTATTTTGGCCTGATCAGAATCAGTTGAGAAGGGACTAGTTGTGTACGTGCGTTTCCGTCTTGCTCCCATGGAATACTGAGGTGATGTTGGTGTAAATGTGTCAACATGTCTGAGGTGTTGGCAGATGCAGACTATTCTAGATGAGCGTGGAGACATGCTCTCTGTCTATCACCACTGTAATCTATTCTAGATGAGCGTGGAGACATGCTCTCTGTCCATCACCTCTAATCTATTCTAGATGAGCGTGGAGACATGCTCTCTGTCTATCACCACTGTAATCTACTCTAGATGAGCGTGGAGACATGCTCTCTGTCCATCACCACTGTAATCTATTCTAGATGAGCGTGGAGACATGCTCTCTGTCCATCACCACTGTAATATACTCTAGATGAGCGTGGAGACATGCTCTCTGTCCATCACCACTGTAATCTATTCTAGATGAGCGTGGAGACATGCTCTCTGTCCATCACCACTGTAATCTACTGGGAACCCAAAATGTTGTCAAACTGGAGATTTAAAGGATGACAGGAAATCCTCCTTGTTGATCCACCCCACCTCTCCATCTTACAAGAACTAGTTCCCGGCTGCGCCTCACAAAAGGACAGTTTGAAATGCGCAAACCTTTCATTACTTATAGGCTCTAGTTTTTCTATCAGATCAGCCTGAAACATGTTTAATTCAGACTTACTCAAGAGGCAGACAACACAGCGTAGGTTTAGCCTGTAGGTAGTGGTTATATTGGTTTAACTCTGATTAGGGGGCAGACAACACAGCGTAGGTTTAGCCTGTATGTAGTGGTAGTATTAGTTTAACTCTGATTAGGGGGCAGACAACACAGCGTAGGTTTAGCCTGTAGGTAGTGGTAGTATTAGTTTAACTCTGATTAGGAGGCAGACAACACAGCGTAGGTTTAGCCTGTAGGTAGTGGTAGTATTAGTTTAACTCTGATTAGGAGGCAGACAACACAGCGTAGGTTTAGCCTGTAGGTAGTGGTAGTATTAGTTTAACTCTGATTAGGAGGCAGACAACACAGCGTAGGTTTAGCCTGTAGGTAGTGGTAGTATTAGTTTAACTCTGATTAGGAGGCAGACAACACAGTGTAGGTTTAGCCTGTAGGTAGTGGTAGTATTAGTTTAACTCTGATTAGGAGGCAGACAACACAGCGTAGGTTTAGCCTGTAGGTAGTGGTAGTATTAGTTTAACTCTGATTAGGAGGCAGACAACACAGCGTAGGTTTAGCCTGTAGGTAGTGGTAGTATTAGTTTAACTCTGATTAGGAGGCAGACAACACAGCGTAGGTTTAGCCTGTAGGTAGTGGTAGTATTAGTTTAACTCTGATTAGGAGGCAGACAACACAGCGTAGGTTTAGCCTGTAGGTAGTGGTAGTATTAGTTTAACTCTGATTAGGAGGCAGACAACACAGCGTAGGTTTAGCCTGTAGGTAGTGGTAGTATTAGTTTAACTCTGATTAGGAGGCAGACAACACAGCGTAGGTTTAGCCTGTATGTAGTGGTAGTATTAGTTTAACTCTGATTAGGAGGCAGACAACACAGCGTAGGTTTAGCCTGTATGTAGTGGTAGTATTAGTTTAACTCTGATTAGGAGGCAGACAACACAGCGTAGGTTTAGCCTGTATGTAGTGGTAGTATTAGTTTAACTCTGATTAGGAGGCAGACAACACAGTGTAGGTTTAGCCTGTATGTAGTGGTTATACTAGTTTAACTCTGATTAGGAGGCAGACAACACAGCGTAGGTTTAGCCTGTAGGTAGTGGTAGTATTAGTTTAACTCTGATTAGGAGGCAGACAACACAGTGTAGGTTTAGCCTGTAGGTAGTGGTTATACTAGTTTAACTCTGATTAGGGGGCAGACAACACAGCGTAGGTTTAGCCTGTAGGTAGTGGTTATATTGGTTTAACTCTGATTAGGAGGCAGACAACACAGCGTAGGTTTAGCCTGTAGGTAGTGGTAGTATTAGTTTAACTCTGATTAGGAGGCAGACAACACAGCGTAGGTTTAGCCTGTAGGTAGTGGTAGTATTAGTTTAACTCTGATTAGGAGGCAGACAACACAGCGTAGGTTTAGCCTGTAGGTAGTGGTAGTATTAGTTTAACTCTGATTAGGAGGCAGACAACACAGCGTAGGTTTAGCCTGTAGGTAGTGGTTATATTAGTTTAACTCTGATTAGGGGGCAGACAACACAGCGTAGGTTTAGCCTGTAGGTAGTGGTTATATTAGTTTAACTCTGATTAGGAGGCAGACAACACAGCGTAGGTTTAGCCTGTAGGTAGTGGTTATATTGGTTTAACTCTGATTAGGAGGCAGACAACACAGCGTAGGTTTAGCCTGTAGGTAGTGGTTATATTAGTTTAACTCTGATTAGGAGGCAGACAACACAGCGTAGGTTTAGCCTGTAGGTAGTGGTAGTATTAGTTTAACTCTGATTAGGAGGCAGACAACACAGCGTAGGTTTAGCCTGTAGGTAGTGGTTATATTAGTTTAACTCTGATTAGGAGGCAGACAACACAGCGTAGGTTTAGCCTGTAGGTAGTGGTAGTATTAGTTTAACTCTGATTAGGGGGCAGACAACACAGCGTAGGTTTAGCCTGTAGGTAGTGGTAGTATTAGTTTAACTCTGATTAGGAGGCAGACAACACAGCGTAGGTTTAGCCTGTAGGTAGTGGTTATATTAGTTTAACTCTGATTAGGAGGCAGACAACACAGCGTAGGTTTAGCCTGTAGGTAGTGGTAGTATTAGTTTAACTCTGATTAGGAGGCAGACAACACAGCGTAGGTTTAGCCTGTAGGTAGTGGTTATATTAGTTTAACTCTGATTAGGAGGCAGACAACACAGCGTAGGTTTAGCCTGTAGGTAGTGGTTATATTAGTTTAACTCTGATTAGGGGGCAGACAACACAGCGTAGGTTTAGCCTGTAGGTAGTGGTAGTATTAGTTTAACTCTGATTAGGAGGCAGACAACACAGCGTAGGTTTAGCCTGTAGGTAGTGGTAGTATTAGTTTAACTCTGATTAGGAGGCAGACAACACAGTGTAGGTTTAGCCTGTAGGTAGTGGTTATACTAGTTTAACTCTGATTAGGAGGCAGACAACACAGCGTAGGTTTAGCCTGTAGGTAGTGGTAGTATTAGTTTAACTCCGATTAGGAGGCAGACAACACAGCGTAGGTTTAGCCTGTAGGTAGTGGTAGTATTAGTTTAACTCCGATTAGGAGGCAGACAACACAGCGTAGGTTTAGCCTGTAGGTAGTGGTAGTATTAGTTTAACTCTGATTAGGAGGCAGACAACACAGCGTAGGTTTAGCCTGTAGGTAGTGGTTATATTGGTTTAACTCTGATTAGGAGGCAGACAACACAGCGTAGGTTTAGCCTGTAGGTAGTGGTAGTATTAGTTTAACTCTGATTAGGAGGCAGACAACACAGCGTAGGTTTAGCCTGTAGGTAGTGGTTATATTAGTTTAACTCTGATTAGGAGGCAGACAACACAGCGTAGGTTTAGCCTGTAGGTAGTGGTAGTATTAGTTTAACTCTGATTAGGAGGCAGACAACACAGCGTAGGTTTAGCCTGTAGGTAGTGGTAGTATTAGTTTAACTCCGCTTAGGAGGCAGACAACACAGCGTAGGTTTAGCCTGTAGGTAGTGGTAGTATTAGTTTAACTCTGATTAGGAGGCAGACAACACAGCGTAGGTTTAGCCTGTAGGTAGTGGTAGTATTAGTTTAACTCTGATTAGGAGGCAGACAACACAGCGTAGGTTTAGCCTGTAGGTAGTGGTAGTATTAGTTTAACTCTGATTAGGGGGCAGACAACACAGCGTAGGTTTAGCCTGTAGGTAGTGGTAGTATTAGTTTAACTCCGATTAGGAGGCAGACAACACAGCGTAGGTTTAGCCTGTAGGTAGTGGTAGTATTAGTTTAACTCTGATTAGGAGGCAGACAACACAGCGTAGGTTTAGCCTGTAGGTAGTGGTTATATTGGTTTAACTCTGATTAGGAGGCAGACAACACAGCGTAGGTTTAGCCTGTAGGTAGTGGTAGTATTAGTTTAACTCCGATTAGGAGGCAGACAACACAGCGTAGGTTTAGCCTGTAGGTAGTGGTAGTATTAGTTTAACTCTGATTAGGAGGCAGACAACACAGCGTAGGTTTAGCCTGTAGGTAGTGGTTATATTAGTTTAACTCTGATTAGGGGGCAGACAACACAGCGTAGGTTTAGCCTGTAGGTAGTGGTAGTATTAGTTTAACTCTGATTAGGGGGCAGACAACACAGCGTAGGTTTAGCCTGTAGGTAGTGGTTGTATTAGTTTAACTCTGATTAGGAGGCAGACAACACAGCGTAGGTTTAGCCTGTAGGTAGTGGTAGTATTAGTTTAACTCTGATTAGGAGGCAGACAACACAGCGTAGGTTTAGCCTGTAGGTAGTGGTTGTATTAGTTTAACTCCGATTAGGAGGCAGACAACACAGCGTAGGTTTAGCCTGTAGGTAGTGGTTATATTGGTTTAACTCCGTTTAGGAGGCAGACAACACAGCGTAGGTTTAGCCTGTATGTAGTGGTAGTATTGGTTTAACTCCGTTTAGGAGGCAGACAACACAGCGTAGGTTTAGCCTGTAGGTAGTGGTAGTATTAGTTTAACTCTGATTAGGAGGCAGACAACACAGCGTAGGTTTAGCCTGTAGGTAGTGGTTATATTAGTTTAACTCCGATTAGGAGGCAGACAACACAGCGTAGGTTTAGCCTGTAGGTAGTGGTAGTATTAGTTTAACTCTGATTAGGAGGCAGACAACACAGCGTAGGTTTAGCCTGTAGGTAGTGGTAGTATTAGTTTAACTCTGATTAGGAGGCAGACAACACAGCGTAGGTTTAGCCTGTAGGTAGTGGTTATATTGGTTTAACTCTGATTAGGAGGCAGACAACACAGCGTAGGTTTAGCCTGTAGGTAGTGGTAGTATTAGTTTAACTCTGATTAGGAGGCAGACAACACAGCGTAGGTTTAGCCTGTAGGTAGTGGTTATATTGGTTTAACTCTGATTAGGAGGCAGACAACACAGCGTAGGTTTAGTCTGTAGGTAGTGGTAGTATTAGTTTAACTCTGATTAGGAGGCAGACAACACAGCGTAGGTTTAGCCTGTAGGTAGTGGTGGCCCGTTCCTGTAGGTTCATGCTCTACAACATCCGCAGAGTACGACCCTGCCTCACACAGGAAGCGGCGCAGGTCCTAATCCAGGCACTTGTCATCTCCCGTCTGGATTACTGCAACTCGCTGTTGGCTGGGCTCCCTGCCTGTGCCATTAAACCCCTACAACTCATCCAGAACGCCGCAGCCCGTCTGGTGTTCAACCTTCCCAAGTTCTCTCACGTCACCCCGCTCCTCCGCTCTCTCCACTGGCTTCCAGTTGAAGCTCGCATCCGCTACAACATCCGCAGAGTACGACCCTGCCTCACACAGGAAGCGGCGCAGGTCCTAATCCAGGCACTTGTCATCTCCCGTCTGGATTACTGCAACTCGCTGTTGGCTGGGCTCCCTGCCTGTGCCATTAAACCCCTACAACTCATCCAGAACGCCGCAGCCCGTCTGGTGTTCAACCTTCCCAAGTTCTCTCACGTCACCCCGCTCCTCCGCTCTCTCCACTGGCTTCCAGTTGAAGCTCGCATCCGCTACAAGACCATGGTGCTTGCCTACGGAGCTGTGAGGGGAACGGCACCGCAGTACCTCCAGGCTCTGATCAGGCCCTACACCCAAACAAGGGCACTGCGTTCATCCACCTCTGGCCTGCTCGCCTCCCTACCACTGAGGAAGTACAGTTCCCGCTCAGCCCAGTCAAAACTGTTCGCTGCTCTGGCCCCCCAATGGTGGAACAAACTCCCTCACGACGCCAGGACAGCGGAGTCAATCACCACCTTCCGGAGACACCTGAAACCCCACCTCTTCAAGGAATACCTAGGATAGGATAAAGCAATCCTTCTCACCCCCCCCCCTTAAATGATTTAGATGCACTATTGTAAAGTGGCTGTTCCACTGGATGTCATAAGGTGAATTCACCAATTTGTAAGTCGCTCTGGATAAGAGCGTCTGCCAAATGACTTAAATGTAAATGTAAATGTATATTAGTTTATTCTTTCAGGCTCACAGTGCGACCGAAACCAGGTTCCGTATGAATATGTATCCTGTTAAACCCCTAACAGACACAGAAAAACATTTCTAAGCAAAACAGAGAAGACAGAAATAAACCGACAAGTCGTTTAATCTCAGAAGACAGTACAACACTGCTCCGCTCACAGCGAGCATGGAGAGAGAGAGAGGATCCGTAAGAGGAGGACACACGGCGGAGTCCCATTGAGGTGATGATCTGGGCGAGGACGCCCGCCATGCATCGGTCCTTTGCTCCTGTCTGTATGTGTCTCAGCGGACCAATAGATAGATGCCCCAGCCAGTGTAGGGGGCCCTGGTCCCAGTTGACCAATAGATAGATGCCCCAGCCAGTGTAGGGAGCCCTGGTCCCAGTTGACCAATATATAGATGCCCCAGCCAGTGTTGGGGGCCCTGGTCGCAGTTGACCAATAGATAGATGCCCCAGCGAGTGTAGGGGGCCCTGGTCCCAGTTGACCAATAGATAGATGCCCCAGCCAGTGTAGGGGGCCCTGGTCCCAGTTGACCAATAGATAGATGCCCCAGCCAGTGTAGGGGGCCCAGGTCCCAGTTGACCGATAGATGTCCCAGTTTACCAATAGATGGCTGCGATTGGCCCCTGCTGCTCTATGGCTGGTCAGGGCTCCAGTGGTCAGAGAGGGAATGACAGAGCGATGACAGAGCTGGGGCCAGTGTCTACAGTAGGTGAGGGGTCAGGGTTGTCACCTCTGTGCTGAGGTTCTACTGGACCCCCCCAGGCCCTGCTTCCCTCTGCTGTTCCCCCTGCTGTAGTCTCCTCCTGCCTGGCCCCCCGAGTCACCCCTACCCTGCCTCCACCTCTGACCTTGAGCCTCTGGCTCCGAGTCACTGAGCTCCAGGTCAGGGCAGTATCCGTCTGTCTCCTGGTAGGGTGCTGGTCTGGTACCACTGGCTCCTTGGGGGCCTGCAGGAGCTGGTTTGGCCCAGGGTCGGTCCTGGGCTGGTCTGGTACCACTGTCTCCTTGGGGGCCTGCAGGAGCTGGTTTGGCCCAGGGTCGGTCCTGGGCTGGTCTGGTACCACTGGCTCCTTGGGGGCCTGCAGGAACTGGTTTGGCCCAGGGTCGGTCTTGGGCTGATCTGGTACCACAGGCTCCTTGGGGGCCTGCAGGAGCTGGTTTGGCCCAGGGTCGGTCCTGGGCTGGTCTGGTACCTCCGAGTCCCTGGGGGCCTCCAGGAGCTGGTTTGGCCCAGGGCCGGTCCTGGGCTGATCTGGAGCCTTTACCCCCCTGGGACACCTTGTCCCCCCGCAGGTCCTCCGTGGTCCGCACCAAACTGACTGTCGCCTCCTTGAATGACCGGCTGAAGTGCTCTATGGTTGACCTCCTGAAGCTGGCTGACTGGCTGCCCTTGCCCCCTGACCCCACACCAGCTTCCTGTTCACTGGGGGTCTGACAGGCAGTGTCCTTCTGGGTCACGCCCACCATCTTCTCCATCACTCCGTTGGATTTGGGGATGTGGCCAGCTCGGTCTGGGTCCAGTTTAACATTTCCATTGGAGGAATGGCCGTGGAGCACCAGGGGTTTACCCGTTAAGCTTTTGCCAGTCAGGGGCTTGCCAGTAGATTTGATAGGCAGGGCTGAGCCTCTGGGCATGCTGTTGGTCAGTGCTGGTCCAGTGGTGGTACTGCTCTCTCTACATGACTGACCTGAGGTAGAGGTTGACAGTAGACTGCCATTGGAGCGCTCCTCTCTCCTGCCTCGCCCATGGAGCAGAGGCTTCCCTCCTCCTTTACCCAACCCTCCCCCCTTACCCTTTCCCAGCCCCCCTCCTTCCTTCCCCAGCCCCCCTCCCTCCTTACCCAGGCCCCCTCCCTCCTTACCCAGGCCCCCTCCCTCCTTACCCAGGCCCCCTCCCTCCTTCCCCAGCCCCTTCCCTCCCCCACTACGTTCGTGAACATTCCCGCTGTTATCTGGACAGAGAGGGCCGTTGCCTGACTTGGAGCCGGTCTTCCCATTACCCAGCGACACTTTGGGCATCTTCAGCTTCAGGGTGATTCTGGGAGGAGGCCGGAACAACATGCTGTCCACCGGCAGACCTGGAGAGACAAACACCATGAGTCCCAACTCCACCCTAGGATAGAACATTAACCTGGAGACAAACACCATGAGTCCCAACTACGTTAACCTGGAGACAAACACCATGAGTCCCTACTACGTTAACCTGGAGAGACAAACACCATGAGTCACAACTACGTTAACCTGGAGAGACAAACACCATGAGTCCCAACTACGTTAACCTGGAGACAAACACCATGAGTCCCAACTACGTTAACCTGGAGAGACAAACACCATGAGTCCCAACTACGTTAACCTGGAGACAAACACCATGAGTCCCTACTACGTTAACCTGGAGAGACAAACACCATGAGTCACAACTACGTTAACCTGGAGAGACAAACACCATGAGTCCCAACTACGTTAACCTGGAGACAAACACCATGAGTCCCAACTACGTTAACCTGGAGAGACAAACACCATGAGTCCCAACTACGTTAACCTGGAGACAAACACCATGAGTCACAACTACGTTAACCTGGAGAGACAAACACCATGAGTCCCAACTACGTTAACCTGGAGACAAACACCATGAGTCCCAACTACGTTAACCTGGAGACAAACACCATGAGTCCCTACTACGTTAACCTGGAGAGACAAACACCATGAGTCCCAACTACGTTAACCTGGAGACAAACACCATGAGTCCCAACTACGTTAACCTGGAGAGACAAACACCATGAGTCCCAACTACGTTAACCTGGAGACAAACACCATGAGTCCCAACTACGTTAACCTGGAGAGACAAACACCATGAGTCCCTACTACGTTAACCTGGAGAGACAAACACCATGAGTCCCAACTACGTTAACCTGGAGACAAACACCATGAGTCCCAACTACGTTAACCTGGAGACAAACACCATGAGTCCCAACTACGTTAACCTGGAGAGACAAACACCATGAGTCCCAACTACGTTAACCTGGAGACAAACACCATGAGTCCCAACTACGTTAACCTGGAGACAAACACCATGAGTCCCAACTACGTTAACCTGGAGACAAACACCATGAGTCCCAACTACGTTAACCTGGAGACAAACACCATGAGTCCCTACTACGTTAACCTGGAGAGACAAACACCATGAGTCCCTACTACGTTAACCTGGAGAGACAAACACCATGAGTCCCAACTACGTTAACCTGGAGACAAACACCATGAGTCCCAACTACGTTAACCTGGAGAGACAAACACCATGAGTCCCAACTACGTTAACCTGGAGAGACAAACACCATGAGTCCCAACTACGTTAACCTGGAGACAAACACCATGAGTCCCAACTACGTTAACCTGGAGACAAACACCATGAGTCCCAACTACGTTAACCTGGAGACAAACACCATGAGTCCCTACTACGTTAACCTGGAGAGACAAACACCATGAGTCCCTACTACGTTAACCTGGAGAGACAAACACCATGAGTCCCAACTACGTTAACCTGGAGACAAACACCATGAGTCCCAACTACGTTAACCTGGAGAGACAAACACCATGAGTCCCAACTACGTTAACCTGGAGAGACAAACACCATGAGTCCCAACTACGTTAACCTGGAGACAAACACCATGAGTCCCAACTACGTTAACCTGGAGACAAACACCATGAGTCCCAACTACGTTAACCTGGAGAGACAAACACCATGAGTCCCAACTACGTTAACCTGGAGAGACAAACACCATGAGTCCCAACTACGTTAACCTGGAGAGACAAACACCATGAGTCCCTACTACGTTAACCTGGAGAGACAAACACCATGAGTCCCAACTACGTTAACCTGGAGACAAACACCATGAGTCCCAACTACGTTAACCTGGAGACAAACACCATGAGTCCCAACTACGTTAACCTGGAGAGACAAACACCATGAGTCCCAACTACGTTAACCTGGAGAGACAAACACCATGAGTCCCAACTACGTTAACCTGGAGACAAACACCATGAGTCCCAACTACGTTAACCTGGAGAGACAAACACCATGAGTCCCAACTACGTTAACCTGGAGACAAACACCATGAGTCCCAACTACGTTAACCTGGAGAGACAAACACCATGAGTCCCAACTACGTTAACCTGGAGAGACAAACACCATGAGTCCCTACTACGTTAACCTGGAGAGACAAACACCATGAGTCCCAACTACGTTAACCTGGAGACAAACACCATGAGTCCCAACTACGTTAACCTGGAGACAAACACCATGAGTCCCAACTACGTTAACCTGGAGAGACAAACACCATGAGTCCCAACTACGTTAACCTGGAGAGACAAACACCATGAGTCCCAACTACGTTAACCTGGAGACAAACACCATGAGTCCCAACTACGTTAACCTGGAGACAAACACCATGAGTCCCAACTCCACCCTAGGATAGAACATTAACCTGGAGAGACAAACACCATGAGTCCCAACTCCACCCTAGGATAGAACATTAACCTGGAGACAAACACCATGAGTCCCAACTCCACCCTAGGATAGAACATTAACCTGGAGACAAACACCATGATTCCCAACTCCACCCTAGGATAGAACATTAACCTGGAGACAAACACCATGAGTCCCAACTACGTTAACCTGGAGAGACAAACACCATGAGTCCCTACTACGTTAACCTGGAGAGACAAACACCATGAGTCCCAACTACGTTAACCTGGAGAGACAAACACCATGAGTCCCAACTACGTTAACCTGGAGAGACAAACACCATGAGTCCCAACTACGTTAACCTGGAGACAAACACCATGAGTCCCAACTACGTTAACCTGGAGAGACAAACACCATGAGTCCCTACTACGTTAACCTGGAGAGACAAACACCATGAGTCCCAACTACGTTAACCTGGAGAGACAAACACCATGAGTCCCAACTACGTTAACCTGGAGACAAACACCATGAGTCCCAACTACGTTAACCTGGAGAGACAAACACCATGAGTCCCTACTACGTTAACCTGGAGAGACAAACACCATGAGTCCCAACTACGTTAACCTGGAGACAAACACCATGAGTCCCAACTACGTTAACCTGGAGAGACAAACACCATGAGTCCCAACTACGTTAACCTGGAGACAAACACCATGAGTCCCAACTACGTTAACCTGGAGACAAACACCATGAGTCCCAACTACGTTAACCTGGAGACAAACACCATGAGTCCCAACTACGTTAACCTGGAGAGACAAACACCATGAGTCCCTACTACGTTAACCTGGAGAGACAAACACCATGAGTCCCAACTACGTTAACCTGGAGAGACAAACACCATGAGTCCCAACTACGTTAACCTGGAGACAAACACCATGAGTCCCAACTACGTTAACCTGGAGAGACAAACACCATGAGTCCCTACTACGTTAACCTGGAGAGACAAACACCATGAGTCCCAACTACGTTAACCTGGAGACAAACACCATGAGTCCCAACTACGTTAACCTGGAGAGACAAACACCATGAGTCCCAACTACGTTAACCTGGAGACAAACACCATGAGTCCCAACTACGTTAACCTGGAGAGACAAACACCATGAGTCCCTACTACGTTAACCTGGAGAGACAAACACCATGAGTCCCAACTACGTTAACCTGGAGACAAACACCATGAGTCCCAACTACGTTAACCTGGAGACAAACACCATGAGTCCCAACTACGTTAACCTGGAGAGACAAACACCATGAGTCCCTACTACGTTAACCTGGAGAGACAAACACCATGAGTCCCAACTACGTTAACCTGGAGACAAACACCATGAGTCCCAACTACGTTAACCTGGAGACAAACACCATGAGTCCCAACTACGTTAACCTGGAGAGACAAACACCATGAGTCCCAACTACGTTAACCTGGAGACAAACACCATGAGTCCCAACTACGTTAACCTGGAGACAAACACCATGAGTCCCAACTACGTTAACCTGGAGAGACAAACACCATGAGTCCCAACTACGTTAACCTGGAGACAAACACCATGAGTCCCAACTACGTTAACCTGGAGAGACAAACACCATGAGTCCCAACTACGTTAACCTGGAGAGACAAACACCATGAGTCCCAACTACGTTAACCTGGAGACAAACACCATGAGTCCCAACTACGTTAACCTGGAGAGACAAACACCATGAGTCCCAACTACGTTAACCTGGAGAGACAAACACCATGAGTCCCAACTACGTTAACCTGGAGAGACAAACACCATGAGTCCCAACTACGTTAACCTGGAGAGACAAACACCATGAGTCCCAACTACGTTAACCTGGAGAGACAAACACCATGAGTCCCAACTACGTTAACCTGGAGACAAACACCATGAGTCCCAACTACGTTAACCTGGAGAGACAAACACCATGAGTCCCAACTACGTTAACCTGGAGACAAACACCATGAGTCCCAACTACGTTAACCTGGAGAGACAAACACCATGAGTCCCAACTACGTTAACCTGGAGACAAACACCATGAGTCCCAACTACGTTAACCTGGAGAGACAAACACCATGAGTCCCTACTACGTTAACCTGGAGAGACAAACACCATGAGTCCCAACTACGTTAACCTGGAGAGACAAACACCATGAGTCCCAACTACGTTAACCTGGAGACAAACACCATGAGTCCCAACTACGTTAACCTGGAGAGACAAACACCATGAGTCCCTACTACGTTAACCTGGAGAGACAAACACCATGAGTCCCAACTACGTTAACCTGGAGACAAACACCATGAGTCCCAACTACGTTAACCTGGAGAGACAAACACCATGAGTCCCAACTACGTTAACCTGGAGACAAACACCATGAGTCCCAACTACGTTAACCTGGAGAGACAAACACCATGAGTCCCTACTACGTTAACCTGGAGAGACAAACACCATGAGTCCCAACTACGTTAACCTGGAGAGACAAACACCATGAGTCCCAACTACGTTAACCTGGAGACAAACACCATGAGTCCCAACTACGTTAACCTGGAGAGACAAACACCATGAGTCCCTACTACGTTAACCTGGAGAGACAAACACCATGAGTCCCAACTACGTTAACCTGGAGACAAACACCATGAGTCCCAACTACGTTAACCTGGAGACAAACACCATGAGTCCCAACTACGTTAACCTGGAGAGACAAACACCATGAGTCCCAACTACGTTAACCTGGAGAGACAAACACCATGAGTCCCAACTACGTTAACCTGGAGAGACAAACACCATGAGTCCCTACTACGTTAACCTGGAGAGACAAACACCATGAGTCCCAACTACGTTAACCTGGAGAGACAAACACCATGAGTCCCAACTACGTTAACCTGGAGACAAACACCATGAGTCCCAACTACGTTAACCTGGAGAGACAAACACCATGAGTCCCAACTACGTTAACCTGGAGACAAACACCATGAGTCCCAACTACGTTAACCTGGAGACAAACACCATGAGTCCCAACTACGTTAACCTAGAGAGACAAACACCATGAGTCCCAACTACGTTAACCTGGAGAGACAAACACCATGAGTCCCAACTACGTTAACCTGGAGAGACAAACACCATGAGTCCCTACTACGTTAACCTGGAGAGACAAACACCATGAGTCCCTACTACGTTAACCTGGAGAGACAAACACCATGAGTCCCAACTACGTTAACCTGGAGAGACAAACACCATGAGTCCCTACTACGTTAACCTGGAGAGACAAACACCATGAGTCCCAACTACGTTAACCTGGAGAGACAAACACCATGAGTCCCAACTACGTTAACCTGGAGAGACAAACACCATGAGTCCCTACTACGTTAACCTGGAGAGACAAACACCATGAGTCCCAACTACGTTAACCTGGAGACAAACACCATGAGTCCCAACTACGTTAACCTGGAGACAAACACCATGAGTCCCAACTACGTTAACCTGGAGAGACAAACACCATGAGTCCCTACTACGTTAACCTGGAGAGACAAACACCATGAGTCCCTACTACGTTAACCTGGAGAGACAAACACCATGAGTCCCAACTACGTTAACCTGGAGACAAACACCATGAGTCCCAACTACGTTAACCTGGAGACAAACACCATGAGTCCCTACTACGTTAACCTGGAGAAACAAACACCATGAGTCCCAACTACGTTAACCTGGAGAGACAAACACCATGAGTCCCAACTACGTTAACCTGGAGAGACAAACACCATGAGTCCCAACTACGTTAACCTGGAGACAAACACCATGAGTCCCAACTACGTTAACCTGGAGACAAACACCATGAGTCCCAACTACGTTAACCTGGAGAGACAAACACCATGAGTCCCAACTACGTTAACCTGGAGACAAACACCATGAGTCCCAACTACGTTAACCTGGAGAGACAAACACCATGAGTCCCTACTACGTTAACCTGGAGACAAACACCATGAGTCCCTACTACGTTAACCTGGAGACAAACACCATGAGTCCCTACTACGTTAACCTGGAGAGACAAACACCATGAGTCCCAACTACGTTAACCTAGAGACAAACACCATGAGTCCCAACTACGTTAACCTGGAGAGACAAACACCATGAGTCCCAACTACGTTAACCTGGAGACAAACACCATGAGTCCCAACTACGTTAACCTGGAGAGACAAACACCATGAGTCCCAACTACGTTAACCTGGAGAGACAAACACCATGAGTCCCAACTACGTTAACCTGGAGAGACAAACACCATGAGTCCCAACTACGTTAACCTGGAGAGACAAACACCATGAGTCCCAACTCCACCCTAGGATAGAACATTAACCTGGAGACAAACACCATGCGTCCCAACTCCACCCTAGGATAGAACATTAACCTGGAGACAAACACCATGAGTCCCAACTCCACCCTAGGATAGAACATTAACCTGGAGACAAACACCATGAGTCCCAACTACGTTAACCTGGAGACAAACACCATGAGTCCCAACTACGTTAACCTGGAGAGACAAACACCATGAGTCCCAACTACGTTAACCTGGAGAGACAAACACCATGAGTCCCAACTACGTTAACCTGGAGAGACAAACACCATGAGTCCCAACTACGTTAACCTGGAGACAAACACCATGAGTCCCAACTACGTTAACCTGGAGAGACAAACACCATGAGTCCCAACTACGTTAACCTGGAGACAAACACCATGAGTCCCAACTACGTTAACCTGGAGAGACAAACACCATGAGTCCCAACTACGTTAACCTGGAGACAAACACCATGAGTCCCAACTACGTTAACCTGGAGAAACAAACACCATGAGTCCCAACTACGTTAACCTGGAGAGACAAACACCATGAGTCCCTACTACGTTAACCTGGAGAGACAAACACCATGAGTCCCTACTACGTTAACCTGGAGACAAACACCATGAGTCCCAACTACGTTAACCTGGAGAGACAAACACCATGAGTCCCAACTACGTTAACCTGGAGAGACAAACACCATGAGTCCCAACTACGTTAACCTGGAGACAAACACCATGAGTCCCAACTACGTTAACCTGGAGACAAACACCATGAGTCCCAACTACGTTAACCTGGAGAGACAAACACCATGAGTCCCAACTACGTTAACCTGGAGAGACAAACACCATGAGTCCCAACTACGTTAACCTGGAGAGACAAACACCATGAGTCCCAACTACGTTAACCTGGAGACAAACACCATGAGTCCCTACTACGTTAACCTGGAGAGACAAACACCATGAGTCCCAACTACGTTAACCTGGAGAGACAAACACCATGAGTCCCAACTACGTTAACCTGGAGACAAACACCATGAGTCCCAACTACGTTAACCTGGAGAGACAAACACCATGAGTCCCAACTACGTTAACCTGGAGAGACAAACACCATGAGTCCCAACTACGTTAACCTGGAGAGACAAACACCATGAGTCCCAACTACGTTAACCTGGAGACAAACACCATGAGTCCCAACTACGTTAACCTGGAGAGACAAACACCATGAGTCCCAACTACGTTAACCTGGAGAGACAAACACCATGAGTCCCAACTACGTTAACCTGGAGAGACAAACACCATGAGTCCCAACTACGTTAACCTGGAGACAAACACCATGAGTCCCAACTACGTTAACCTGGAGACAAACACCATGAGTCCCAACTACGTTAACCTGGAGAGACAAACACCATGAGTCCCTACTACGTTAACCTGGAGAGACAAACACCATGAGTCCCTACTACGTTAACCTGGAGACAAACACCATGAGTCCCAACTACGTTAACCTGGAGAGACAAACACCATGAGTCCCAACTACGTTAACCTGGAGAGACAAACACCATGAGTCCCAACTACGTTAACCTGGAGACAAACACCATGAGTCCCAACTACGTTAACCTGGAGACAAACACCATGAGTCCCAACTACGTTAACCTGGAGAGACAAACACCATGAGTCCCAACTACGTTAACCTGGAGAGACAAACACCATGAGTCCCAACTACGTTAACCTGGAGAGACAAACACCATGAGTCCCAACTACGTTAACCTGGAGAGACAAACACCATGAGTCCCAACTACGTTAACCTGGAGAGACAAACACCATGAGTCCCAACTACGTTAACCTGGAGAGACAAACACCATGAGTCCCAACTACGTTAACCTGGAGACAAACACCATGAGTCCCAACTACGTTAACCTGGAGAGACAAACACCATGAGTCCCAACTACGTTAACCTGGAGAGACAAACACCATGAGTCCCAACTACGTTAACCTGGAGAGACAAACACCATGAGTCCCAACTACGTTAACCTGGAGACAAACACCATGAGTCCCAACTACGTTAACCTGGAGAGACAAACACCATGAGTCCCAACTACGTTAACCTGGAGAGACAAACACCATGAGTCCCAACTACGTTAACCTGGAGAGACAAACACCATGAGTCCCAACTACGTTAACCTGGAGACAAACACCATGAGTCCCAACTACGTTAACCTGGAGAGACAAACACCATGAGTCCCAACTACGTTAACCTGGAGAGACAAACACCATGAGTCCCAACTACGTTAACCTGGAGAGACAAACACCATGAGTCCCAACTACGTTAACCTGGAGAGACAAACACCATGAGTCCCTACTACGTTAACCTGGAGACAAACACCATGAGTCCCAACTACGTTAACCTGGAGACAAACACCATGAGTCCCAACTACGTTAACCTGGAGAGACAAACACCATGAGTCCCTACTACGTTAACCTGGAGAGACAAACACCATGAGTCCCAACTACGTTAACCTGGAGACAAACACCATGAGTCCCAACTACGTTAACCTGGAGAGACAAACACCATGAGTCCCAACTACGTTAACCTGGAGAGACAAACACCATGAGTCCCTACTACGTTAACCTGGAGACAAACACCATGAGTCCCAACTCCACCCTAGGATAGAACATTAACCTGGAGACAAACACCATGATTCCCAACTCCACCCTAGGATAGAACATTAACCTGGAGACAAACACCATGATTCCCAACTCCACCCTGTTAACCTGTTCCTCTTCTGGACAGAGGACACACAGACACACAACCAGTATCTTACCAGCGGAGATCTCCTGGTTGAGCAGTTTGACGTGGAGGTTGAAGATCTGCTCCTGGGCCTTGCTCTGAGACAGTTTCAGCTTCTCCCTCCGACTCACCATGTAACACAGGTTCCTCACCTGTAGGGGACACAACATGGCCGTCAAGAGAGCAGACATTGACCCAGCACGGTAGAGAAGGCTATGTTCTAAATCAGAGGTGGGCAAACCTTTTGGCTCAGGGGTCAGTTCGGGATTTTGAAATTCAACGGAGCTCCGTAGTTTGCCCACCCCATTTCTAGATAGACATTTAAATACCCGGAAGGTTCCTCAGTAACCAGAATATAATAGAATGGTCCTATAACTGGCACAGAAAATGTGTACCTGGAGCTAACCTAGAAACCATATGGATGAGTTTCATTACTTTATATCTCTCCAACCCTGTCGGAGTTAAAACCTACTGGAGGGTCTCTCTCCAGGAACAGGGTTGGAGTTAAAACCTACAGGAGGTTCTCTCTCCAGGAACAGGGTTGGAGTTAAAACCTACAGGAGGGTCTCTCTCCAGGAACAGGGTTGGAGTTAAAACCTACAGGAGGGTCTCTCTCCAGGAACAGGGTTGGAGTTAAAACCTACAGGAGGGTCTCTCTCCAGGAACAGGGTTGGAGTTAAAACCTACAGGAGGGTCTCTCTCCAGGAACAGGGTTGGAGTTAAAACCTACAGGAGGGTCTCTCTCCAGGAACAGGGTTGACGAGCCCTGACATAATATAATCAACCAGTCACACACTAAGTCCTGTCTGAGGTGAATGATCATTCTCATTCGTGTGTAGCCGCTGTCTTCTAATATATCGGTTTTAAATATCTAACTAATAAGTAATACTAACCCTCTCTAAGTCCTGTCGGAGGTGCATGAACATCCTCATCCGTGTGTGGATGCTGTCTTCATGAGGCAACAGCAGCAGGTTACCCTCCTCCTCACTAGGGGGCAGCAGAGCACGGTTAAAGTTGCTCTTCCTCTTCAGTTTCCAGTACTGGTAGATGAAGTCCAGCAGGCTGGGAGGGAGGCCCAGGTTCAGGGCCAGCTCCTCAGGGTGAATCAGAGTAGAAAACTCCTCCTCTAGTTCTAGTAACCTCTGGGCCCTCAGGCCCCCCCTCTCTGGGTCTACTGGGGGTTTGGGCCGGGCCGGACTGAGACCGGAGCCTGGCTCCCCTGCCTTGGACTGCTTGTTGTGGGCTGGCTGACAGGGGCTGAGGCCGGGGGCTGGTGGGTCGGAGGAGGCCTGGTTCTTGGGCTTGCTGTGCTTCAGGCAGTAGGACCTGAACTTCACCTCGTCTCCTTCATCCAGGACAGTCTTCATCTCCAGGCTGTACTCGAAGGCACACGTCACATGGAACGGGATGGTGCAGTTCTTCACTGAGCACTGAAGGATGAGACCCAACACAACAGAATATACACATCATTAACTAAATCAGAATAATACATATTACAACTCCAAGACACACGTCACATGGAACGGGATGGTGCAGTTCTGGAGGAGGATAAGGAGAGTTGAACTCTGGGGGATGGAGGAGGATAAGGAGAGTTCATTGACTGAGCCTGATACACAACTAATACAAACATTTTACTAGCTACCCTCCACATAGACAGCGGGCCCTACCCTCCACATAGACAGCGGGCCCTACCCTCCACATAGACAGCGGGCCCTACCCTCCACATAGACAGCGGGCCCTACCCTCCACATAGACAGCGGGCCCTACCCTCCACATAGACAGCGGGCCCTACCCTCCACATAGACAGCGGGCCCTGCCCTCCACATAGACAGCGGGCCCTGCCCTCCACATAGACAGCGGGCCCTACCCTCCACATAGACAGCGGGCCCTATCCTCCACATAGACAGCGGGCCCTACCCTCCACATAGACAGCGGGCCCTACCCTCCACATAGACAGCGGGCCCTACCCTCCACATAGACAGAGGGCCCTACCCTCCACATAGACAGAGGGCCCTACCCTCCACATAGACAGCGGGCCCTACCCTCCACATAGACAGCGGGCCCTACCCTCCACATAGACAGAGGGCCCTACCCTCCACATAGACAGCGGGCCCTGCCCTCCACATAGACAGCGGGCCCAGCCCTCCACGTACACAGTGGGCCCTACCCTCCACATAGACAGCAGGCCCTACCCTCCACATAGACAGCGGGCCCTACCCTCCACATAGACAGCGGGCCCTACCCTCCACATAGACAGCGGGCCCTACCCTCCACATAGACAGCGGGCCCTACCCTCCACATAGACAGAGGGCCCTACCCTCCACATAGACAGAGGGCCCTACCCTCCACATAGACAGCGGGCCCTACCCTCCACATAGACAGAGGGCCCTACCCTCCACATAGACAGCGGGCCCTACCCTCCACATAGACAGCGGGCCCTACCCTCCACATAGACAGCGGGCCCAGCCCTCCACGTACACAGTGGGCCCTGCCCTCCACAGACAGCATTACTCACCTGTATACAGGCACCAGTCTTCAGTTTACAGAGGCTGCAGATGAGAGACCAGCGGGAGGGGGGGATGTGAGACACTTTGGTGATGGGCTCCATCCTCTCTGGACAAGCTATGCTCACCTAGATACATGAAGAACACACTGTCAACACGCTATGCTCACCTAGATACATGAAGAACACACTGTCAACACGCTATGCTCACCTAGAGACATGAAGAACACACTGTCAACACGCTATGCTCACCTAGATACATGAAGAACACACTGTCAACACGCTATGCTCACCTAGATACATGAAGAACACACTGTCAACACGCTATGCTCACCTAGAGACATGAAGAACACACTCAACACGCTATGCTCACCTAGAGACATGAAGAACACACTGTCAACACGCTATGCTCACCTAGATACATGAAGAACACACTGTCAACACGCTATGCTCACCTAGATACATGAAGAACACACTGTCACTGGGCTAACCCTATGGGCTCTGAGCAAACCTCAGGGACCCTTCATTTGGGCTAACCCTATGGGCTCTGAGCAAACCTCGGGGACCCTTCATTTGGGCTAACCCTATGGGCTCTGAGCAAACCTCGGGGACCCTTCATTTGGGCTAACCCTATGGGCTCTGAGCAATCCTCAGGGACCCTTCATTTGGGCTAACCCTATGGGCTCTGAGCAAACCTCAGGGACCCTTCATTTGGGCTAACCCTATGGGCTCTGAGCAAACCTCAGGGACCCTTCATTTGGGCTAACCCTATGGGCTCTGAGCAAACCTCAGGGACCCTTCATTTGGGCTAACCCTATGGGCTCTGAGCAAACCTCAGGGACCCTTCATTTGGGCTAAAAGTAGTGCTCTAAAGTATGGGTTTAAACGGTTCAGTACGTATTGTAAACGGTTCACCAGACCCACGGTTCAGTACGTATTGTAAACGGTTCACCAGACCCACGGTTCAGTACGTATTGTAAACGGTTCACCAGACCCACGGTTCAGTACGTATTGTAAACGGTTCACCAGACCCACGGTTCAGTACGTATTGCAGGTTCGGGGTCACGGTTCGGCTTTGTTACAGTGGGAAAATGAAATCCTATCCACAATGTTCAGCATTGTCTGTTGCGACAGGGTTGTTTCATTGGGCCTCTAGTTTCCACTCGGATGCTGCGTTTGTAACCATGTGGATGGTGGGAATTTACCAGCTGTCGAAAATACCAGTTTATTCATGTGATTTGAACTCATTGAGCAACGCCAGTTGTCTAAAGGTCAACAAGCTGCGTCAAACATAAAGTAAAAGTACAGCTATCATGATTGTAACCTAATTATAGAGTTAAAAAACACATTAATCCATTGATTTTTGTTGTGTTCAACTGCCGAAAATGCTGTTATCGAGGTCATTTCCTTAGATGAGGTCAGAGGTCACCACGTGGGAGAGGTGTGAGCTCCGGATGACAGTTTCCCTACTGGTAATTACCAGTTGGATGTTTCAGTCGTATGTGGTATTTTCCCACTTCCATCTTGGTTACGAACGCAGCATGACGCTGCCTCCTGTGCCAGCTGCCATCTTGTGACCCCTCTTAAAGGGGGCGTATCTGTAGCGCATTACATCCCCCACTCAAATACAATCTCATTCTATTGGTCACATACACAAATTTAGCAGATGTTATTGCGGGTGTAGCGAAATGCTTGTGTTCCCAGCAGTGCAGTAGTATCTAACTAAATGCTTGTGTTCCCATCTCCAACAGTGCAGTAGTATCTAACTAAATGCTTGTGTTCCCAGCAGTGCAGTAGTATCTAACTAAATGCTTGTGTTCCCATCTCCAACAGTGCAGTAGTATCTAACTAAATGCTTGTGTTTCTAGCTCCAACAGTGCAGTAGTATCTAACTAAATGCTTGTGTTCCTAGCAGTGCAGTAGTATCTAACTAAATGCTTGTGTTCCCAGCAGTGCAGTAGTATCTAACTAAATGCTTGAGTTCCTAGCAGTGCAGTAGTATCTAACTAAATGCTTGTGTTCCTAGCAGTGCAGTAGTATCTAACTAAATGCTTGTGTTCCTAGCAGTGCAGTAGTATCTAACTAAATGCTTGTGTTCCTAGCAGTGCAGTAGTATCTAACTAAATGCTTGTGTTCCTAGCAGTGCAGTAGTATCTAACTAAATGCTTGTGTTCCTAGCAGTGCAGTAGTATCTAACTAAATGCTTGTGTTCCTAGCAGTGCAGTAGTATCTAACTAAATGCTTGTGTTCCTAGCAGTGCAGTAGTATCTAACTAAATGCTTGTGTTCCCAGCAGTGCAGTAGTATCTAACTAAATGCTTGTGTTCCTAGCAGTGCAGTAATATCTAACTGAATGCTTGTGTTCCTAGCTCCAACAGTGCAGTAATATCTAACTAAATGCTTGTGTTTCTAGCTCCAACAGTGCAGTAGTATCTAACTAAATGCTTGTGTTTCTAGCTCCAACAGTGCAGTAATATCTAACTAAATGCTTGTGTTTCTAGCTCCAACAGTGCAGTAATATCTAACTAAATGCTTGTGTTTCTAGCTCCAACAGTGCAGTAATATCTAACTAAATGGTTGTGTTCCCAGCTCCAACAGTGCAGTAGTAGCTAACTAAATGCTTGTGTTCCTTGCAGTGCAGTAGTATCTAACTAAATGCTTGTGTTTCTAGCTCCAACAGTGCAGTAGTATCTAACTAAATGCTTGTGTTTCTAGCTCCAACAGTGCAGTAATATCTAACTAAATGCTTGTGTTTCTAGCTCCAACAGTGCAGTAATATCTAACTAAATGCTTGTGTTTCTAGCTCCAACAGTGCAGTAATATCTAACTAAATGCTTGTGTTTCTAGCTCTAACAGTGCAGTAATATCTAACTAAATGCTTGTGTTCCTAGCTCCAACAGTGCAGTAATATCTAACTAAATGCTTGTGTTTCTAGCTCTAACAGTGCAGTAATATCTAACTAAATGCTTGTGTTCCCAGCTCCAACAGTGCAGTAGTATCTAACTAAATGCTTGTGTTCCTTGCAGTGCAGTAGTATCTAACTAAATGCTTGTGTTCCCAGATCCAACAGTACAGTAATATCTAATTAAATGCTTGTGTTCCTAGCTCCAACAGTGCAGTAGTATCTAACTAAATGCTTGTGTTCCTTGCAGTGCAGTAGTATCTAACTAAATGCTTGTGTTCCTAGCTCCAACAGTGCAGTAGTATCTAACTAAATGCTTGTGTTCCTAGCTCCAACAGTGCAGTAATATCTAACTAAATGCTTGTGTTCCCAGCTCCAACAGTGCAGTAGTATCTAACTAAATGCTTGTGTTCCCAGCTCCAACAGTACAGTAATATATAACTAAATGCTTGTGTTCCCAGCTCCAACAGTGCAGTAGTATCTAACTAAATGCTTGTGTTCCCAGCTCCAACAGTAGTATCTAACTAAATGCTTGTGTTCCCAGCTTCAACAGTGCAGTAATATCTAACTAAATGCTTGTGTTTCTAGTTCCAACAGTGCAGTAGTATCTAACTAAATGCTTGTGTTCCTTGCAGTGCAGTAGTATCTAACTAAATGCTTGTGTTCCTAGCTCCAACAGTGCAGTAATATCTAACTAAATGCTTGTGTTTCTAGCTCCAACAGTGCAGTAATATCTAACTAAATGCTTGTGTTCCCAGCTCCAACAGTGCAGTAGTATCTAACTAAATGGTTGTGTTCCTAGCTCCAACAGTGCAGTAGTATCTAACTAAATGGTTGTGTTCCTAGCTCCAACAGTGCAGTAGTATCTAACTAAATGGTTGTGTTCCTAGCTCCAACAGTGCAGTAGTATCTAACTAAATGCTTGTGTTCCTAGCTCCAACAGTGCAGTAGTATCTAACAATTCACAACAATACGCACGTTTAAAAGTAAAAGATCGGAATTAAGAAATATATAAATATTAAGACGAGCAAAGTAGGAGTGGCATTGACTAAAATAAACTAGAATACAGTACATACATATGAAATGAGTAAAGCAGTATGTCAACATTATTAAAGTGGCCAGTGATTCCATGTCTATGTATATGGGGCAGCAGAGACTAATATGCAGGTTTGAGTAACCAGTGTAGCTGGCTGGTGATGGCTATTTAACAATCTGATGAACTTGAGATAGAAGCTGTTTTTCAGTTTTTCGGTCCCCGCTTTGATGCAGCTGTACGGACCTCGCCTTCTGGATGATAGCAGGGGGAGCAGGCAGTGGCTCGGGTGGTTGTCCTTGAACTTTGTGCCTTTCTGTGACAACGGGTGCTGTTCTGTAGGACTGTAGGTGTCCTGTAGGGCAGGCAGTGATACAGCCTGACAGGAAGTCCTCAATTGTGCATCTGTAAAAGTTTGTGAGTGTTTTGGTGACAAGCCAATTTCTTCAGCCTCCTGAGGTTGAAGAGGTGCTGCTGCGCCTTCTTCACCACGCTGTCTGTGTGGGTGGACCAATTCAGTTTGTCTGTGATGTGTACGCCGAGGAACTTAAAACTTTCCACCTTCTCCACTGCTGTCCCATCAATGTGCATAGGGGGCTGCTCCCTCTGCTGTCTCCTGAAGTTCACGATCATCCTCTTTGTTTTGTTGACATTGAGTGAGAGGTTATTTTCCTGACACCACACTCCGAGAGGCCTCACCTCCTCCCTGTAAGCCGTCTCGTCGTTGTTGGTAATCAAGCCCACTACTGTTGTGTCACCTGCAAACTTGGTGATTGAGTTGGAGGCGTGGCCAAGCAGTCATGGGTGAACAGGGAATACAGGAGAGGTCTGAGAACACACCCCAGTGTTGATTGGCGTAGAGGTGGTGTTGTTTCCTTCCTTCACCACCTGCGGGCGGCCCGTCAGGAAGTCCAGGACCCAGTTGTACAGGGCAGGGTTGAGACCCAGGGCATCAAGCTTAATGATGAGCTTGGAGAGTACTATGGTGTTGAAGGATGAGTTATAGTCAATAGTAGTAGCCTAGCTCCAACAGTGCAGTAATATCTAACTAAATGCTTGTGTTTCTAGCTCCAACAGTGCAGTAATATCTAACTAAATGATTGTGTTTCTAGCTCCAACAGTGCAGTAATATCTAACTAAATGCTTGTGTTTCTAGCTCCAACAGTGCAGTAATATCTAACTAAATGCTTGTGTTTCTAGCTCCAACAGTGCAGTAATATCTAACTAAATGCTTGTGTTTCTAGCTCCAACAGTGCAGTAATATCTAACTAAATGCTTGTGTTTCTAGCTCCAACAGTGCAATGATGAGCTTGGAGAGTACTATGGTGTTGAAGGCTGAGCTATAGTCAATGAACATCATTCTTACAGAGGTATTCCTCTTGTCTATAGCGATGGCGATTGCGTCATCTGTGGATCTATTAGGAATGTAAGCAAATTGAAGTGGGGGGGTCTAGGATGTCAGGTAGGGTGGAGGTGATATGATCCTTAACTAGTCTCTCAAAGCACTTCATGATAACAGAAGTGAGTGCTACGGGGCGATAGTCATTTAGTTCAGTTACCTTTGCTTTCTTAGGTACAGGAACAATGGTGGACATCTTGAAGCATGTAGGGACAGCAGACTGGGAGAGATTGAATATGTCTGTAAACACTCCAGCCAGCTGGTCTGTGCATGCTCCGAGGATGTGACTAGGGATGCCATCTGGGCCAGCAGTCTTGCAAGGGTTAACACGCTTAAATGTGAAGAAGGTGTTTAGCTTGTCCAGAACAAGACGTTGGTGGACTGTGTTATCCTCAAAGTGGGTGAAGAAGGTGTTTAGCTTGTCCGGAGCAAGATGTCGAAGGCACTGTGTTATCCTCAAAGCGAGAGAAGAAGGTGTTTAGCTTGTCCGGGAGCAAGACGGTGTCTCCGACGTGGATGGTTTTCCCATTGTAATCCGTGATTGTCTGTAGACTGTAGACTTTCAATGTCTTACGTCGGCCACCGAGAAGGAGAGCCCACAGTCCGTGGTATCGGCCGCGTCGGTGGCACTGTGTTATCCTCAAAGCGGGCGAAGAAGTCGTTTAGCTGGTCAGGAAGCAAGACGTCGGTGTCCACGACGTGAACGTCTGTAGACTGTGCAATATAAGTCTCGTGACGGAGTTGTTAAATTGCGACTCCACCTTGTCTCTGTACTGACGTTTAGCCTGTTTGATTGCCTTACGGAGGGAATAACTACACTTTGTATTCAACCATATTCCCAGTCACCTTGCCGTGGTTAAATACGGTGGTTCGCGCTTTCAGTTTTGCACGAATGCTGCCATCTATCCATAGTTACTCGTTTGAGTAGGTTTTAATAGTCACAGTGGGTACAACATCTCCTATACACTTCCTAAAGAACTCCGTCAGAATCAGCTGCCAAGGACAGATTGAATGCTGAGGGGAGATGGTGCTGTTCCTTTGCCTTTTAGCTCCGGTCTACTGATGTTGGAGTAAATGTGGCAACATGTTTAAGGTGTTAACATTTTATCCACCTCTCTGTCTATCACCGCTGTAATCTACTGGGAAATTGCAATGTCCGTACTGTGAGACACCTAAGACAGCGCTACAGGGAGACAGGACGGACAGCAGATAGTCTTCGCAGTGGCAGACCACGTGTAACAACACCTGCACAGGATCGGTACATCTGAACATCACACCAGCGGGACAGGTACAGGATGGCAACAACAACTGCCCTAGTTACACCAGGAACGCACAATCCCTCCATCAGTGCTCAGACTGTTCGCAATAGGCTGAGAGAGGCTGGACGGAGGTCATGTAGTTCTGTTGTAAGGCAGGTCCTCACCAAACATCACCGGCAACAACGTCACCTATGGGCACAAACCCACCGTCGCTGGACCAGACAGGACTGGCAAAACGTGCTCTTCACTGACGAGTTGTGGTTTTGTCTCACCGGGGGTGATGGTCAGATTTGCGTTTATCATCGAGGGAATGAGCGTTACACCGAGGCCTGTACTCTGGAGCGGGATCGATTTGGAGGTGGAGGGTCCGTCATGATCTGGTGTGTCACAGCATCATCAGACTGAGCTTGATGGCAATCTCAACGCTGTGCGTAACAGGGAAGACATCCTCCTCCCTCATGCGGTACCCTTCCTGCAGGCTCATCCTGACATGACCCTCCAGCATGACAATGCCACCAGCCATACTGCTCGTTCTGTGTGTGATTTCCTGCAAGACAGGAATGTCAGTGTTCTACCATGGCCAGCGAAGAACCCAGATCTCAATCCCATTGAGCACGTCTGGGACCTGCTGGATCGGAGGGTGAGGGCTAGGGCCATTCCCCCCAGAAAAAATGTCCGGGAACTTGCAGGTGCCTTGGTAGAAGAGTGAGGTTTCTTTTTTTAACATCTCACAGCAAGAACTAGCAAATCTGGTGCAGTCCATGAGGAGGAGATGCACTGCAGTACTTTATGCAGCTGGTGGCCACACCAGATACTGACTGCTACTTTTGATTTTGACCCCCCCCCCCTTTGTTCAGGGACACATTATTCCATTTCTGTTAGTCACATGTCTGTGGAACTTGTTCAGTTTATGTCTCAGTTGTCTCACTTGTTATGTTCATACAAATATTTACACATGTTAAGTTTGCTGAAAATAAACGCAGGTGAAAGTGAGAGGACGTTTCTTGTTTTGCTGAGTTTATAAAGGCAATTGGGTGTAATTCGGAAGACTTCCTTTACCTCAGGGATCCACAGGGCACAGCTGACGTGTGCCCACTTGGTGCCCGCCCTCGTAGCCTTCATCGCCCCTCCCTTGATGGGGCACAGCTGACACTGGGGGTCGATGCCCAGGACACACGTCCTGCACAGCCAGTTACCATCTGGCACCTTCACTATACCATAACACGCCTGGGTAGGGGGGGGCAGGGGGAGAGAGAGAGAGAGAGAGAGTTAGGACTACACATGGTATCTTCACTATACCATAACACGCCTGGGTAGGGGGGCAGGGGGAGAGAGAGAGAGAGAGAGAGTTAGGACTACACATGGTATCTTCACTATACCATAACACGCCTGGGTAGGGGGGGAGGGGGGGGCAGGGGGAGAGAGAGAGTTAGGACTACACATGGTATCTTCACTATACCATAACACACCTGGGTAGGGGGGAGGCAGGGGGAGAGAGAGAGAGAGAGAGAGTTAGGACTACACATGGTATCTTCACTATACCATAACACACCTGGGTAGGGAGAGAGAGAGGGGGGAGAGAGAGAGAGTTAGGACTACA